>NC_088870.1:1986124-2088200 GCF_032884065.1 Artemia franciscana | reverse complement strand
TAAATTTATCAATAATATTATTGCCTCTTCTTTCGAAAGTTTTTTCTCCATTAATAGTGATCTTCATAGCCATGATACACAAAGGGCATTAAATACGGTACATCCATTTAAAATTGCGGTTGGAGCATCTCTAAGGGATATAAACATCCAATGGGATATATGGGATATGGGATATATGGGATATGGAAAAAGAGCAAAAGTGTAGACTACATCTAATAAGGGATATAAACATGCAATGGGATATATAGAATATGGGATATATGGGATATGGAAAAAGACGATCTTCAGTTTGAAACTGGTGGATGCCTGCTTGCCTGCTAGAACGGAACTTTCCAGTCGAAAGCAGAATCATTGTTTGATGAAGCAAAAGCTTAACTGCATAATTTAAGATAGTTCTCTCTGATATGGGCAATAAAAATCCAAGTCACTTCACATACTATAGGCTCTGGCCGAAGGACAAGCAAAAACCATCCTTTTGGGCCCCAGGCAAAAGCTCTACGAAGCTTTCCAAAATGCAAAGTCATATTCATCAATCCACCCTAAGGTCCATACTTTCCGTAAAATCGCAGATATTAGACCCTTACCACTTTCTTGGAATAAGCTGAAAATGGGGTACTAGAAACAACAAAAGAAAAACAAAAAAAAAAACAACAAAAAACGACAAAACCAAAGTACTGCTCTTGCAACAAAATAAATGAAAAGAGTATAAGAGCAAACGGTCGTGAAAGAGCATAGATAGAATATTTTGGGAATGATATTAAGTTTTACTTTTCAAGTCAACTTCAAAAGCTATAAAATTAAGTTAAAAACACTGTTTGTATCAGGAATAAAAATTGTTGAAAAAGTTTCTCCAACATACAAATAGCAACCAATACTATTGATTGTTACAGAAAAAACTGAAAAGATGTAAAATATTATCTTTTCCACCAAAAAGACTATGGCAATGAAAAAACGAACAGAAATGACAGAAAACTTTGAATTAATTAGTATTGTTGACCGTAAGTATTTTTATTCCCCCGTTAAATTTTGCTTTTTTTCTCTCTTTAATAAGCAATAGTAAAGGAAAATAAACGCCGCTTTTTCATGATTAATTAAAAGAAAAAAAAAACTTTTTTCTATAAAACAAGTTTTTCAAAGAAAAGTAGTAAGCTCCACTAAGCTTAGAATGAGAAGAAATAAAGTCAAATAATCTTTCAAGTATAAAACTACCACAATTCACTATCAATAAATAAATGAAACTTAAAACGAACAGAAATCGTATTTAATTTAATAGCCGATTCAAACTCAAAAACGAGCAAAAATTAACATGAATAGGGCTGATAACCCCAATACCTTCTCAAAACCAGAACACAATTTATGATTTACTGAAAACAAAAAACAATAAATAGCCGAGCCAATCTCCAATTGAGACCCTGCCAGACAGCCTTATTAGAGGGAGATGAAGACAAGTATAATCAAGTGGAAGTTAAACCTGAAATAGAAAACCCCTCCAATCGCTGGTATAAGAAGCCTTGCCGTTCTCCATGCTGCAAAATATCAAACCTTTGGGACTAAAACCATATTTATAAACCTTAACTTTATAAAAGCAATGTAGTCTTTGAAAAAAAAAAGGAAACAGAGATTCGGTTTTAGTATTTACCTCCCTGGAAATAGTGCTGCATTAAAACTTGAAACGAACAGAAATTACTCCGTATGTGAAAGGGGTTATTCCCTCCTCAACGCCCCGCTGTTTACGCTAAAGTTTGACCCTTTCTCACCATTCTACTTTTTAAAACAATAAAAACAACTTTAGCCTAAAGAGCGAGACGTTGAGGAGGGAACAGCCCCTTTCATATACGGAGTAATTCTTGTTTGTATTAAGTTTTAATGTCACTCCTTACTTTCAGTTGAAAAAAACTTGTTTCTTTTTATTTATATCCCTTATAAGATGTAGTCTACACTTGTGCTCTTTTTCTACCCAAGAAAGATCTATTGCTGCTGTTTTCATTTTATGCTTAAATTGTAATGCTTAAAAGTATTGGTTTTACACGGTCTATTGGCCACCCTGAATTTGAGAACTGGTAAGGTATTTAAACTCATTTAAAAATCGTCTTGTATGCCTTTTAAAGTGCCAGTAAAATGAGATCCTTACATAAAGCTTCAAGTCAAGAGTCTAACAGTGGATTAAAAAAGCCAAGGCTGATACTGACTCAAACAAATGCACAGGAAGAACCTCATTCGGGGGAAACTTTTGGGTTAAATTCGATAAGTCTCCTGGTATAGTCTGGTATAAGTCTGCGGAGGGTTTTAGAAAGAACAATATTTTGAACATAGGCGAGCTACGCGATTACCAGCTAGCGATTTTTGTTTTTCAAAGTGTAAATAAGGTAAGCCCTGAGTACTTTCATGATTTTTTTAAAACTAACTCGTTTCACCTTTATTTTACCCGACATTCGGAGGATTTGACTCACGAGAGAAGAAATACAACGAGAGCAGGATTTGTTCTCAGGGACATAGGTGTCAGCGTCTGGAATGACCTTCCAGAATTAGTCAGAGCGGCAGTAAGTCTGGCATCATTCAAGAGAATGGTTAAATTCCATTTTTTAAAAAGGAGAGAAGTGTGATAAGAGGAAAGAGTATTTATTTATTTAGTATTTAATATTAATTATTTTGTTTTTTACCCCCCCCCCAAGTATTTTTTTTTCTTCAAAATCATTTGAGGAAATGATTTAGCAGATCATGGTGGTTAGAATTGCGGCCACAGTCAGGACTCTTCTGTCTTAAGAGTGGCCGTTAATGGTAAATTCTTTGTTTAATTTATACGTTTTGGATGAAAATAAAAAATGTCTATGTCTATGTCTATGTCTATGTATAGAATGTAATGGTGACTGTAAGACTACAGTCTGGTTGCTGAAAAAAAATATACAAGTTCTGCATATTATTGGTAATTTTTGTGTTTCTGATGCAATTTTAAAGCTAGAGATGTAGTAAGCAAAGCTTTCTTTACGTCAAATCAAGATTGTGCCCATTGTTTCTGCTCGGGAAATATTCCAGAATTTTTTTCTGGAATATCTAGACCATTGATCAACATGCGAGAATTTTTGTACTCGTCTATTATCCCGACCCCATTCAAGTTCATGATCTGAGTAAAAGGTTTCTCTGCCTACATTCAGAGATAATTAGCTTAGTCTCAGTAAGAAAAAAAACGCTATTCAGGTATATTTTTATTAAATATTTAGAAAAGCGAATCTCACATTGGAAAGACTGGAGGGTTTTATTTCGTTAATGGTTCGGTGTGTAAGTGTTCGCAAGATCTTTTTATTAACGTTCTGTGGAGTCGGTACACAGCTTGATTTTCTGGCCACGTAACTTTATGTGGTAATCCAGTTTAACGAGTCAAGTATCTTCGCTACCTTGTTTTTTTTTATCATGATTGCCATCTGGCATGAAAATGTCATGTCTCCTCCTCAACACTCCGCTCTTTACGCTAAAATTTCTTATTGTTTTGAAAAGCAGAGTTGTGAGAAACAGTCAAACTTCAGCGTAAACAGTGGGGCGTTCAAGAGGGGACAGCCCCGTTCGTTACTCCGGTGAAACTTCTCCGAAAAGTTATAGTGAGTGGCGAAAAGTGATAAATTCTGCCAAGTTTCCGGATGCCAAGTTCTAGTGATATTATATCTCGTCCATCTTGGAACGAATATTATTCAAAACTATTTTCGAAAGTTAATTATGCAGTGCATAAGCGTTTCTCGTGTTTGCTTGAAAAAAATTTGCCGTCACGTTTATGTCTGAGACATGTGATACCAGTTGAAAAGTGGGCTATTGTTAAAGGTATTAAGGGTTTAAAATCAAAATCTTTGGATATTGATGCGACAAGTGTTTTGAACCTTGTTCCGAATTCTTTTGAACTGGTATCTCATCTCCAACTGTTTTTTTTCAAATGGGTTTGAGTAGTTCGTGTGTGCCCGACTCGTTCTTATGCTGTAGCGTTACGTCACTTCTAAAAAAAGGAAAAGATCCGGTTTCTTGTAGTTCCTATAGGCCCATAACGGTAGCTTGTACTCTTAGCAAGCCTTATGAACACCTCCTACTACCTTATATCACTAAGCTTGCTCTAAATGATGATAATCAATTTGGCTTTAGATCTAGGCTGGGAGGTCAGCATGCTCACCGTGCTTTGACTTCTTTATTAAAAGATGCCCATCATACTCGTCGCGTACTGCATTTCGCAACCCTAGACTTGTCTAAAGCATTTGACAGTATTTGTTCTATTCAAGCATGGACAGCATTATGCCAGAGAGGAGTAAATCCGTCGGTAATTCACATGCTTCATTTTTGGTACTCCCGTTCTTACCTTCGCCTTAAGTCATTAGATAATTCTTATTTTGGTCATACCCCTGTTCGTTGCGGTGTAAGACAAGGGGGAGCTCTTTCGCCGTATATTTTTAATGCTTGTATTGAAAATGTATTATCAAAAATATCGACTACTTGCCTACTAGGACCATCTGATATCTCATATCTGGCTTATGTGGATGACCTTCTTCTGATTAGTCAAACTGAGTCTGGTCTTGCCCGTTCAGTGAAGTCAGTTACTTCTGCTTTCCGCGATATCGGCCTGTACCTAAATATTGACAAGTGCAAGTTTCTTGTTTTCAACGATAATCAAACAGTTCGTGGTAACGAACTGTAGTAAGGAGCGATCCGGCTCAATAGTAACCAAAACTCTAAAAAATTGAATTTTGATATAAATAGTTACATCAAAAGAATCGCATTTTAATGTTGATTTTAAATATATAAGTTTCATCAAGTTTAGTCTTAGCCATCAAAAGTTACGAGCCTGAGAAAATTTGCCTTATTTAGGAAAATAGGGGGAAACACCCCCTAAAAGTCGTAGGATCTTATCGAAAATGACACCATCAGATTCAGCGTATCAGAGAATCCTACTGTAGAAATTTCAAGCTCCTATCTACAAAAATGTGGAATTTTTCATTTTTTGCCAGAAGACAAATCACGGGTGCTTTTTTTTTTTTTTTTTTTTTTTTTTTTTTCCCAGGGGTCATCGTATCGACCAAGTGGTCCTAGAATGTCCCAAGAGGGCTCATTCTAACGGAAATGAAAAGTTCTAGTGCCCTTTTTAAGTGACCAAAAAATTGGAGGGCATCTAGGCCCCCTCCCACGCTCATTTTTTTCCCAAAGTCAACGGATCAAAATTTTGAGATAGCCATTTTGTTTGGCATAGTCGAAAATCTTAATAACTATGTTTTTGGGGATGAATTACTCCCCCATAGTCCCTGGGGGAGGGGTTGCAAGTTACAAACTTCAACCAGTGTTTACATATAATAATGGTTATTGGGAAGTGTACAGACGTTTTCAGGGAGATTTTTTTGGTTTTGGGGGTAGGGTTGAGGGAGGGGGCTATGTGGGAGGATCTTTCCTTGGAGAAATATGCCATGGGGGAAAAAAATTCAATGAAAACGGCGCAGGATTTTCTAGCATTACTATAAAAAAAAAAACAATGAAAAAATAAACATGAAAACGTTTTTTCAAATGAAAGTAAGGAATAGCATTGAAATTTAAAACAAACAGAGATTATTACGCATATGAAGGGTTCTAAAAATACTTTAGCATAAAGAGCGAGGTATTTAGTAGGAGATAAATACCTCGCTCTTTATGCTAAAATATTTTTAGTGATTTCAACTATTTATTCTACGGCCTATTTGATTCAGGGGTCATTCTTAAAGAATTGGAACAAAACTTACGATTTAGTGTAAAGAGCGAGGTATTAACGAGGGTACAAACCCCCTCGTACACATAATAAAAATATAAGAATATAAAAGTTTGTTACGTAAGTTAATTCTTAAGTTACGTATATTTTTTACTAATAAAAACGTTCGTTGAATATTAAAAGTTCTAGTAGCCTTTTTAAGTAACCGAAAAATTGGAGGGCAGCTAGGCCTCCTACCCCACCCCTTATTTCTCAAAATCGTCTGATCAAAACTAAGAGAAAGCCATTTAGCCAAAAAAAAAAAAAATAATATACTAATTTCATTTCAATAATTTATGTGCGGAGAGCCAAAATCAAACATGCATTAATTCAAAAACGTTCAGAAATTAAATAAAAAAAACTAGTTTTTTTAACTGAAAGTAAGGAGCGACATTAAAACTTAAAACGAACAGAAATTACTCCGTATATGAAATGGGTTGTCCCCTTCGCAGTCCCACGCTCTTTACGCTAAAGTTTTTAGTTGTTTTAAAAAGTAGAATTGTGGCAAAGAGTCAAACTTTAGCGTAAAGAGCGAGGGACTGCGGAGGGGACAACCCATTTCATATACGGAGTAATTTCTGTTCGTTTTAAGTTTTAATGTCGCTCCTTACTTTCAGTTAAAAAAACTAGTTTTTTTTATTTAATAAATGTTCAGAATCACTATACTGCGGTGGTTTTAGTATTCCTCGTGTTAGATCGTTTCGTTGGCTTGGTATAACAGTTTGCGATTCTATGAATGCTCTCCGGTCTCGTTCTGTCAAAGATATTAGTGATAAGCTGAGGCTCGGTTACTCTAAGATTGATAGCAAATCGTGGACACTATAGGAGAAGAGCGTTAACTCGGCTTTACTCAAATTGTTGTGATCATTCTGTGCTCTTCTGTTCTGGTATTAGGCCACTTCTGTTGACTGGTGATCTAAAACGTATTCGTATAAATTATTACCGGTACTGCAAATTTCTTTTATATCTACCTCGTTCTTACCAGAATACAAAACTGGTTAAAAAGTATTGGGCGACAGATATTACTGGTGCTTTCGAAAAATTATCTGCGAAGCTAGCTATTAAAGCGCTTTATAGGCTAGGATGTTTTCATCGCCTTATCCGTCTTTTTTCTGTATGTGAATAAATTTGTTTCTTTTGTAGCACTTTTGCTGTTTTTCTTTTGCATTTTACTCCACTTAACCTCTGTTTTGTGAAGTGGTTGATAAATAAATTATTATTATTATAAGGAATAATTTCTGCCTGTTTCAAGTTTTAATGTCGCTCCATACTTTCAGTTAAAAAAGACTTTTTTTTTTCATTTTCTGAACATCTTTAAATTAATACAAGTTTTTTTTTTGGCTCACCGTAAATGAATAATCAAAGAGAGATTTACATATTATTTTTTTTTTGTTTTTGCCAAAATGGCTTTTTCAAAGTTTTGATCGATTTTTTGAGAAACAGTGGCAGGGGAGGGGGTATAGTTGCCCTCAAACCTTTTGGTTAGTTAAAAAGATCAATATAACTTATAATTTTATTTACGAACGTTTTGTTTGTAATAAATATACCTAACTAATAAATTAGATTACCTAACGAACTTATATATTCATATATTTTCATCACGTATATGAGATTGTTCACCCACTCTTCTATACCTCACCCTTTACACTAAAGTTCAAATTTTTTTCCAATTCTTTAAAAATGACCCCTGAATCACAAAGGCCAATTAATTAGAATAAATAGCTCTTTTTATATTACTGAAAATATTTTAGCATAAGGAATAAGGTATTGAGGAGGGGATGGGCCCCCAATATGCGCAATAATTTTGCCTCGTTTTAAGTTTTAAAGCTGCTTCTTACTTTCAGGTGAAAAAGCTTGTTTTTTAATTTATTTTTTCATTGTTTTTTAAATAATACTGGAAAATCCAGTGCAAAATTCATGGAAATTCTCTTCCCCCATGATGAATTCCTTCATGAAAAGATCCTCCCACGTAACACCCCCCCCCACCACCAGATAGAAATCCTCCCTGAAAACGTCTGTTTACTTCCCAATAACCATTACTATATGCAAACAGTGGGAAAAGTTCATAACTAGCAGCCCTTCCCCCAGGGACTGCGTGGGATTAAGTTGTTCTTAAAGACACGGTTATTCGATTTTTAGACTATGTTGAACAAAATAGCTATCTCAAAATTTTATTCGTTGACTTTGGGAAAAATGAGCGTGGGAGGGGGCCTAGGTGCCAACCATTTTTGTCACCTAAAAAGGGCGATAGTCATTCTAATTGCCATTATAATGAGCCCTCTCACGACATTCTAGGATCACTGGGTTAATACGATTAACCCTGAAAAAAAACCAAAAACACGCATGATCTGTCTTCTGGCAAAAAATACAAAATTCCACATGTTTGCAGAAAGGAGCTTAAAACGTTTTCACTAGGGTTTTCTGACACGCTGAATCTGATGGTGTGATTTTCATTTATATTCTATGACTTTTAGGGGGTGTTTCCTTTTTTTTCGAAAATAATACAAATACTTTTAAGCTCATAACTTTTGATGGGTAAGACTAAACTTGATGGAACTATATTTAACATCAACATAAAAAATTGATTTGTTTTATGTATCTAGCGGTATCCAAGTTCCATTATAGAGTTTCGGTCACTATTGAGCCGTGTCACTCCTTACTGCAGTTTGTTACCACGAACTGTTTGATTGGCATGAATTAGGCCTTCGCGTTCTTTTTCTCTTCAAGAAATATCCAAGATGACCAAAACAAAATGAGTAACACCTTTAGATTGCAAATCTTATGTTCCTTTCTATGATTTTCTTTACGTTTTCGACAAATCATCTGTAGACAAATGCAACTATTGGTATCAAAATTCTGTTTTTTTTAGTTTCGGTTACTATTGAGCCAGGTTGCTCCTTACTACAGTTCTTTACCACGAACTGTTTGACTTCAGTTCTACATCTATTGTGGAGAAATATGCGGAGAAATATGTTCCGGAGGAATAGCCCGAGGGCTGTTTTCTGAGAGTTTGGATTTCGATGAAGAAGTTTCAACATCGTCCTCAAGAGATTTTACAGAAAGTAGATGTTGGTTATACGGAAGGAAAATTCCACTGCTAGGAACTTAGCGTAAAGAGAGAGGTTTTGACGAGAGAGGTAATTCTTACATATACAGAATAATTTCTGCCCGTTTTGAGTTGTATTTTGCTCCTTACTTTCAGTTAAAAAAAACTTGTTTCTAATATTTTATTTTCACCAAAGCTGACAACATCCCAAGCGTATCCAAACTAATAATTAATATACAATGTTTTCTTTGGTGGCTCATGTTGTATTTTAACAGTCTCTTTGGTAATTTTAGAAATAACAGTAGTTATAAACTGATGTTCCGGAATATCCAACATGAATTTTTGAAAGTTGTTCTTGTTGTGCTTTGTTTTATTAAAGTTTTCTGGCCTTATAACAATAATCGGTGAACTAAAGAACAGAGATCCTTGTGTAAATAAGGATGAATTTAATTTTTGACTAATAAGGAGGTGTGGGTTTTCAGGATTTTGTAATATTACATTTTTAAAATTGTTTATGCAGAAATTTGGGCTATGCAAATTATCAAAAAAAAAAAAAAAAAAAAGTGTTTCATTGAAAAGTCATAACTAGGATTAAAACTTCAAGCCCAAATAAAGACGTATAAATGAATCAGCAATGAAACAAAAAGTGATCCAGAGAACAAAACCATATTTAAATTGAAACAGCAATTGAAATTGAAATAAAGGGTCTTAGAACCAAACCACGTCCAAACTCTTTTTACGATATGAAATTCGCATGACACTGAAGTATCTTTTTGGGCTGTATTTAGCCAAATTTAATAACAAATTCTAAAACAGGGAATTATCTAGGATGAATAAATTTTTACAAGCTAAATTTGCAGCCTTAAGAATACCTACGTTTACCATAAAATATTAGGATCGCCCCCCGCAAGGCAATCTAGTGAAAAACAAAATCCAGCCAATTCAAAATATGATAGTAATTGAAGACGTAAAATGTTTTCAACACAACTACCAAGTAAGGAAGAATCGTCATTTGAAAGACTTTTCATTTATTGAATAAATTTGTTCCTGTAAGTTTTATGTACAATTACATGAAAAAGGTGTTTTAAAATGAAATTTGGGAGCAAGTTTGAAACTCCTGGCGAAAAAAAAACATTCCATATATGATGGGGTTTGCCCCTCCTGAATACCTTGCTCTTTATGCTAATATTTTTATCACTTTTATAAAAGCTTTCTAATGAAACGGACCTTGTGTTTTAGCTGGTGTTTTTAAGGAATTGGGACAAACAGTTAAACTTTTGCGTAAGGAGAAAGGTATTGAATGAGCAAGAGGGTAGCTTTTGAAAGTTATTCAAATAATGCCGGTAAATCAGGCTTACCACCCATAAAATTCTTTCCCCTAAAAGAAAACTCCCCCTTGGATATTCTTCCCCATGTAAAATACCTTCCCCTTTCCATAAAGTTCTCTCCAGACAACTCTATCCTTTCTGAGAATTCTTTCCCCTCTCCCTTAACATCTCTTGTAAACGATTCAGCCTGTAAATTTCTCATTAGGATACTTTTACTTGAACAAGACTATAATTTCTAGTTGTTTTTCCGGATTTCTCTTGAAGTCCTCCATTCCATGGAAATTTTTTACTGGAAATACAAGCAAACTGAATCCAACCCAAAGAAAATTCCCTCGGATCTTCTCTTCATGTAAAATTGAGTTGAGAAAGAGAACGTAAGAC
Organism: Artemia franciscana; assembly: GCF_032884065.1. Classification (NCBI taxonomy): domain Eukaryota; kingdom Metazoa; phylum Arthropoda; class Branchiopoda; order Anostraca; family Artemiidae; genus Artemia; species Artemia franciscana. The sequence continues at coordinate 2,077,702 of NC_088870.1, read as the reverse complement.
AAATAAAAATAATTTCATACAAGAATTGTGTCAAATCCCCCAAGTGTAAAATTTCCTCTGGAAAGTTCACCCTCACCCTTATAAAATTTCCCTCCAATTGGAAAATTATCCTTATGGAAACCCACCTCAAGCACAAAATGGCCCTCTGGAAATGTTTGTACGCTCTCCAATAGGAAATACTCTGCGTAAACAATGGACAAACTTTCTAACTTAGATAGTTATCCCTACGAGTAGTGGGGGGTCATCTTACCCCAAAAAGGGATAGTTATGGAACCATTCAACAATGCTGACAAAAATTACTATGCTAAAATTTTGATTGGACGACTTTTGGGGGAAAGGAGGCCTAGAATGGGGCTAGTTGCCTCTAGTCCTTTTGGTTACTTAAATTGGGTACTAGAAATTCTAGTTTCCGTTCAAATAACCCACGTTCGATATTCTCGGAAAACTATTTAAGTATGATCACTGTTGGAAAAAACAACAACAAAAAAACAATTAATTCGATTTTATGATCTTTTTTCTGGCGAAAAGTTCAAATTTGACATTTTGTATATAAGACCTCTACAGTTTGGCGCTTTGATACGCTGAATCTGATGGTGGGACCTTCTTTTAGATTCCATGATTTTTCAGAGATGTCTTCCCGTTTTTGGAAAATCAGGGAAATTGTCTCACTTTCCTACCTTTTGTCGGATAACACTAAACTTGATGAATCTTACATATTTAAAATCAGCATAATAAGCCAATTCAGTTCATTTATCTATTGACGTCAGGTATCCTTTTTTAGAGTTTCAGTTACAACTAATTTGAGTCATTCCTTACTTACAGTTCGTTATCACAAACTGTATGATTCTAATGGAAACAAATGTATGGGAATCCAAATATAATTTAAAACCCCAAGAAATTGCGTCTTATCATTTAGTTTTCATAAACTGTCGCTCCGAATTGAATTACTTGAAAAGACGTGGGTGAAGTTACGCGCAAGAAATAAAAAATGAACATTTTCACAGATTTTGCTGAAATCTGACCTCCTCCTAAAAGTACTTCCTTAGATGTTAGTCACCGGACATCGCCTATTCTTTTTATAGAGGGGGAGTAGATAAGTTACAAAGGAAAATCTTCCTATTTCTAAGAAAACACTTTTCGGAGTTTCATTGCAAGTATTTACAGATGTTTTATGCGACTAAAGTAGAGCTTTTGAATTAGAATTTAGTAAAAATTTAGTTTCGGTGTTGAATTTCTAACGGTAATCAAGGGTCTCTACGGTGAAACATATTACTGGCATTTTGTACGGTTGTCTTAAAAGACGAGTATTCCTGTCCTTTTAGGTGAATTTTTTCCACAAAATGTTTAGGGGGTTAGACTTATGGGTTTTTCATACAAAATGTTATCAATTTTTACTTGGTTTAAACAAATCAGCCGTCCCTTCTGATCAGAATGAAAAAAATAATCTAATAATTTTTTGAATTGATACTCGTGGCATTCTCTAGAAATGCCAAATTTATAATATTCATCTCCTGGGTTTTGAAATGACCCACAGGGAAATCACCAAGATTAACATTCTTATAAGGGAGCAGATACTGGATCAAAATCTGGGTCGGATCATAAACTAATAATCTCAAAAATTTTCCTTCGTCCTGCAACACGCAGAAATAATACAACAAATCTTCGCTTTGATAGCAGTAAACTCAAGGATGAAACTGTCAAACATGGCTTCAGCTTAGAACTGACTAACCGCTTTTGATGCACTAGATTGTGATTCATTAAGCCTTGAGGATCAATCAGGACAACTATTTCGGCGGCACCTGGGAAACTTCTAGGAAACACAAAAGTGAAACGACAACACTGGATCTCTGCCAAAACTTTTCTTAGTTGAGAAAAGGAGGAATTTGATCGGCCCTATAGAAGCAATCAAAGACCTTCTTAAGCAAATAAAACGCTCGTCGCGACTTGATCGTCAAAGATGTGGAAAGAAGCAGCCAACTCACTGGAAAAAGCAGCCCCAGCTTATGACGCCCCAAATCTCCATCAGATTCTCGAAGATTCTACAGGGAAAAAGGTAACTGTGTCAGAAGTTGTCAAAGACAACCAAGGAAAAAATATTTCCTCCCAGAACGATCGGATGAGTAGATAGAGACAACATTTTCAATCATTACTAAATTTCTCTCATTCATCCCCCTCTGACGATCTTCCCCCATCTGTCGAGAAAAGGCCCTATGATTTTGAGTTAGGCCGTTTTACAAGAGCCGAAATCCTCAAAACAATAAAAATACTAAAGAAACATAAATCCCTTGGTGGAGATAGCCTTCCTCCTGAACTATACAAGAAATGCCCCGAAGTAAAAGCTGAACAGATACATGGCATCTTTCAAGACATATAGAAAGAGAATTTCTTTCCAAAGGACCGGAGAACTTCAATTATACTACCCTTTTATAAGAAAGGAGACAAAACTGAATGTAGAAATTACCGAGGAATAAGTTTTAAAGATATCGCGGTGAAAATATTCGAGATAATTCACTTGAATCGTTTCAAAAGTGCCCGGGAGAAAGATACCCGCGAAAATCAAATAGCTTCAGACCGAATATTTTCGGAACCCGACTTCTTATCCAACAGTTCCAAAAGTATAAATTACCTCTAGCTTTAATATTCGACCTTGACTACACCGCGGCCTTCGACTCCGTTACTCGTCAAAAGTCTGGAATATCCTAGATACCTTTCTGCTATCTCACGAACCCAATTTTGAACTGTGTACGACAGAGCTAAAGTTCCAGAAATTCCGAGCTTGATACCATATTCGCTTTGGCTAGTCAGCTCTATAAAACCTGATACAAAAAAGAGTTTGATAGAGTTCTCAAGTTCTATTTTGTTTGCTTTAACCTCAGCGCTTTGATGGGTGTTGTCTTTCGGTTGTAACCTAATGCTTCATTTTATTATTCGTCGCGCTATGGAACAAAATTTTGGCTGACTAATAATTGTTAATATTTCGTGCTTAGTAGGAAATAAACATTGAACACAACATTTGAAAATATCTAGAAGTTTCTGAAGAAGCCAAGCATTCACTACTACTATACGGGGTGTACTGTTTAAGAGATGTGTATTTTTTGTTCTCCATGTTTTTTAGAGCATCCACTACAGACTATAAAGTATAATTTTTTAAACCTAATTTTAAAGCTGTTCTTTTATAACAATTCTTCAAATTTGCTTCACTAGATAAGTTAAGGGGGTGGGAGAATATAAAAAACGACCGAAAATAGGTAAGAATATTGAAAAAGATACAAAAATAAAAACAATCTAAGGAATTGATGATATAAGAAAGTTGTAGTTTATTATTGGAAAAGTGTACCATTATCTGTTCTATGACTTCCCTGTTCACGTCTTTAGACACTCGGCTCCAGCTGAGTAATCGTTGTTCTTCAAAATACTAATTGCAAATAAGCGTAGAATCAGACCAGTAAAGAATTTGATTCTTGTCTAAAAGGCCCAAATAAGCATAACGCCCACGCGACGTACAGTTTCCACTACCCCATAGTTAAGAAAACACTCATGAAGAGGAAGGACAGAAACAAATGACTGAACTTTTAATTTTTTTTTTAAGAAATGTGTATTGGCTACTCCAAAGTTAAGAAAACGCCCCTGAAGAGTAAGGACCGAAACAAATAACTGAACTTTTAGTTTTTTTAAAGAAATGTGTATGGGCATTATGAGGGTAAACTAACATACATTCATGAAATGTGTCCAAACCTTAACGTCGTATGTCTCCAAGAGCACCTCCTCACAAGTGACAATTTCGGCTTACTGCAACAAATTCCACATAAAACTGTTTTTCTTCACGAAGTTAAGTGTCGATATTGTCGCGGCAGGCCTTCAACTCAATTGCAACTTAAATGAATATTGTGATTATTATCTAGCAGTAGAATTCTAAGGACCATCTGAATTCTTATTATCTAATGTCTACTTAGTGACAAACCTTAACAGTGACCAATCAGAGTAAAAGTTCTCAGAAGCATGTAACCGCTTAAGTTGGCTTAACCATAAACTTGGCAATATGCTAGAAATAAATGGGGAAAAAATTACACAACCTAAAGATATTTTAAATACTTTGGGAGATTATTTTAACAATATTGGTTCTAGACTTGCATCGACTATGAGTTCAAAGCTGAATTCCCCTATTATTCCAGGTAAAGAGCAACATGCGGAAAGAATGTTTACTTTTTCTGAGATTGCGCCTCAGGAAATAAAAAAAAAATTATTATGAAGCTTAAACAAAATTTTCTGCGGATGGATTTCGATTTTCAGCTCAAATTTTTTAAACATGTAGTGTCGAGCGTTTCCCCTTTATTGGCGCATATTTTTAATCTATCACTTACATATAGGATTTTTCCTGAGCTTTTAAAAAAAAGCAAATCTTATAGCATTACCTAAAGCCGGTAATCTTCTGATTATTCAGATTATAGGGGTATTTCTTTGCTTCCAGTTTATAGTAAAATTGCAAATAGTCAACTACAAAAATATTAATTTGATAATAAGATATTACACACTTCTCAATATGGATTTATAAAGGGAAAGTCAACTGAACTGGCAATTCATGAACTTTTATTGAATATAAATGATTCATTAGATGGTCATCAACAGTGCTGTCACTTACTTGAAGTACTTTTACTTGAAGTACTACTTAAGTAAAATCTTCCATTACTTGTACTTGTACTTAAGTAAAAACTCTAGGGTGTACTTATTACTTGATACTTAAGTAAGATTACGAAATACTTATTACTTAAGATACTGATAATGTACTTGTTTTTCGAATACTTTACCTGTGACACAAAAATTTGTTGTGCGTGTGCTTTGCCAATGTACAAGAAAACATCGCCTTTGGATTTAGAGTAAATTCAGATATAGCTCCAAGTCCTATTTTTGGATGTGAAATAAGGTTTTTGTTTATGACGAAAAAAAAATATAGTATGATTATCACTTTGTTTAATTTTATTTAAAATTTATATAATAAAAAAAATTAATTATTTGACAGTTCACTGGTCAACAGTGAGTTAACATCCTTTGTTTGGTGCTAAATGTTGCATACTGTAGTCCATTTGGGCTTATGTTTCTGACATTAGTGTTTAAGTTTTTTCATCTTGTCAACTTATCCAGATTTCTACCATTTCATCATCTTCAGGACCATATTATTGGTAAGACTACTGAAGCAGTGAGTCTTTACCCATCTAACTGTTGTTTGCAATAAAAAAGTCTGTGGAATTCTAGCTGGATTCAATGCAGGGGTATTTTGTCAAATTCATTCCGGCAAATTCAGATATTCAGACAAATCTGACTTCAGATTTGTCACTTCATTCAAAAGTTATAGGCCCTACTAAATTAAAGGAAAACTCAAATTTGTTGAAACTTGAAACCCTCTCCCCCTCGTCCTATTTGAGATAGGGTTTGTGATGCCAGAACCTGATAAGAGCCCTGATCCTACGCATGTTTGGTCTATCTTTCAATCGGATCCATTGCTCCATTCGCAAGTTATACTAAATTAAACAGAAAACTTAAATATTTTCAGCAACTAAATGTTTACTTCATTTACTTCGTTTACTTCAGTGTAACTTGCGAATGGAGAGACGAATTTTGATAGAAATTGAATAAAGATGCCTAAGAGTATGATACGTATTGAGTTCTAGGACGGAGGCCCTAGCTTAATTAGGTCGAGGGGGAGGGGGCTTTAAGTGCTAAAAAAATTGATTTTTTCGTTTAACTCAGTTTATCTTGAGAATGAACAAATGGATCTCAATGAAAACTGCGCCAAAAATGCCAAAAACCATAAGACACATGATGTTTGGAGATGAAGACCCTAGCTCAATTAGGGTGAGGGGAGAGGGCTTTAAGTGCTAAGAAAAAATTGAGTTTTTCATTTAGTTTAGTGCAACTTGCGAGTGGAGTGATAGATCTCTATGAAAATTGAACCAAAGATGCCGAAAAAGAACCAAAATAGAACAAAAGAGACTCAAATAGAACAAGGTGGAGTGGGTTTTAAGTGCTGAAAAAAGTCGAGATTTTTGTTGAATTCAGTCTAACTTGCGAATGGAGCAACAGATCCGAATGAAAGCCAGATCAAAGATGCCTAAGGTCAGGGTTCATATTGAGCTCTGATATCACAAGCCCTATCTCAAATACAGCAAAAGGGAGGGGGTCTCAAGTTTTAAGAAAGTTGAATTTTTCTTCAATTTAGTAGGGCCTATAACTAATTCCACCCATGGAATTATTCATTTTCCAACCATATTTATTTTCCAAAATGAGGCATACTGAAGCCAACCTTCAACGAAATATTCCATCCCTGGAGAAAAATTACTTTTTTATTCCTTTTTTCCCCGGGAGATTTCCGACTTAGTCTCATGGTTTTTGCCACTTCATAATGTGTAAACTGCTGCTAGAAATAGAGAAGTTGTAACTTCTGCAGTTTGACCAACCGTATGGAAAACAGCTGGCCCGGTGAATCAGCGGGCCAGCTGCAGGCCCGTGATTTTATAATTTATGTGTGTAGGGAGGTTTACCGACCATCTCAACTGACTACGCAGCATGCGGCTTGCTTGTGGATGTAGATGCCATACATTTTCATAGCGCGTCTGACGTTTAAAACAGTTTTTGGTTACTATTGAGCGACCCGGCTCAATAGTAGCCAAAACTCTAAAAAACGGAGTTTTGATACCAATAGTTACATCAAAAGAATTGCATTTTAATGCTGATTTTAAGTATATAAGTTTGACCAAGTTTAGTCTTACCCATCAAAAGTTACGAGTTAAAATTTGTCTTATTTTAGAAAATAGGGGTAAAAACCCCCTAAAAGTCTTAGAATCTTAATAAAAATCACACCATCAGATTCAGCTTATCAGAGAACCTCAACGTAGAAGTTTCTATCAACAAAAATGTGGAATTTTTTATTTTTGCCGGAAGACAGATCACGGATGTGGTTTTTTGTTTTGTTTTTTCAGGGGTGATCGTATCAACCCAGTTGTCCTAGAATATCGCAACACGGCTCATTCTGACGAAAATCGAAATTTCTAGTGTTTTTTTGGAGGGCATCTAGGCCCCCTCCCACGTATATTTTTCTCCAAAGTCGTCGGATCAAAATTTTGAGACAGCCATTCTGTTCAACTTAGTCAAAAACCCAATTAATATGTCTTTGGGGACGACTTAATTCCCCCCAGTCCCTAGGGGAGGGGCGGCAAGTTACAAACTTTGACCATTGTTTACATATAGTCATTGTTAATTATGAAGTGTACAGACGTTTTCAGGGGGACTTTTTCGTGTTGGGGTGGGGGTGGGTTGCAAGTAGAAGGTTAGGTGGGAGGATCTTTCCATGGAAGAATTTTTCACAAGGGAAGAGAATTTTTATGAAGGGGGCGCAGGATTTTCTAGCATTATTTAAAAAAAAACAATGAGAAAATAAATATATTTTTTCAGCTGGAAGTACCGAGAAGAATTAGAACTTAAAACGAACATAAAATATTACGTGTACAAGAGGATTCTTCTCCTCCACAATACCTTGATCTTGACGCTAAAGTATTTTTAGTAATTCCAACTATTTTTTCTAAGGTCTTTGTGATTCAGGGGTCATTCTTGAAGATTTGGGACAAAATTCAAGCTTTAGTGTAAAGAACGAGGTATTGACGAGGGGGCGAACCCCCTCATATACGTAATAAATATAAACAAATATAGAAGTTCGCTTCAAAAATCAATTCGTAAGGTACGTATGTTTATTACTAACAAAAACGTTCATGAAAAAAAAAAATAGTTGTATTTTTAAGTAACCAAAATTGGAGGGCAACTGGGATCCCTTACCCATCCCAGTTTTTTATCAAAATCGTTCGATCAAAACTACGAGAAAGCCATTTAGCCAAAAAAATTAATAATATGCAAATTTCGTTTTAATTATTCAAGTGCGGTGAGCCAAAATCAAAACATGCATTAATTAAAGAACGTTCAGAAACTAAATTAAAAAACAAGTTTTTTAACTGCAAGTAAGGAGCGACATTAAAACTTAAAACGAACAGAAATTGTTCCGTATATAAAAAGTAGTGTTGTGACAAAGAGTTAAACTTTAGCGTACAAAAGCGAGGCGTTGAGGAGGGGTCAACCCCTTTTATTTACGGAATAATTTCTATTCGTTTTAAGTTTTAATGTCACTCCTTACTTGCAGTTAAAAAAAACTTGTTTTTTTTTATTTAATAATTTGAAAACTTGACGTAGTTCCCTTGAAAGGCGTCGAGGGCGAGACATGTCATCAAAGTATGAATCAAGACTTAATTTTCAAATTTGTCTTTACTTTCAGCCTCCCTTATCATTTCCAGAAAGTTTAAAATTAACATACTCAGTCATTCCAGAGTTAATTCCTTTTGACAACCCATTAACGCGTAACGTGTTTTGATTTAGTTAAACACTCCCCTCAACATTCCCTGGAAGAGTCGCCTGAATGCTATTCGTGTTTTGGGAAAGTAGAATTCAAACACATCTACCTTTCTCAATACCATATGTTATGTGTAAACAAAAAACGAATTAACCAATTTACAGCTCTCGCCCTTAGGGCTGCGGGTGGGGGTGGCTGGTATTCCCAAATCCATAATTACTGAGCCTTTCAACAATATTGAAGAAAAGAAATGTCTTAAATTTTCTTGGGATATAATGGACTTGGGGAGGGGAAAGGGGGCTGGTTACTCTGAAATCACCTCTGACTCTTAAAAAAAGTACTGAAACTTCCAATTTCAAATCAAATGAGTCCTATTTGAAGTCTATACAACCACGCATTTGTAAAAAACCTTATATGTCCCCATGGTACAACTTAAAATCCCTACCTGGGGCTCAGTTTTCTTGTCATCCCTACAGGCATTATTATACATTCCTTGGACTATTTTGAACTGTTTTTTTTTTTTTTTTTTTTAATGGCTATCACACCATCTCAATCAGATGTGTTAGGTGAAAAAAAGAGTAGTCAGAGGGTGTAGGACTAGTTGCCTTACATCACTTTTGACTCATAAAAGGGAGCTACAGCCAAATGAGCCTCCTCTAAAGTTGATACGGCCATCCCTTCCATAAAAACCTTAATTGCCCACGGGGAATAGCTTAAAAACCCTTGTTCTCTGGCACTGGGGTTTTGTTTTAACCCCAAAAGCCTTGCTATGTGATCTTTGGACTGTATTAAAAAAATGGATATCTCAAAATTCTATTGGATACATTTCGGGAAAATACGACGTTTGGGATGGGGGTAGCCTACCTCTGAACACATTGACTTTCAAAAAGGGCACTAGAGCTTCTGATTTCCAATCTAATGAGTCCCATCTAAAGTTTATACTACCACTCATTCTATAAGAACCATATATGCCCCCAGTACAACCTTGTGGGCCCTGAGGGCTGTGAGGAGGGGGGGGCTCATCCTCAAAATGTAGTGTTCATACGCATCAACTACGCTGAAGAAAACGGCTATCTCGAAATTTTGATTTGATGTGTTTGGGGTAATGATAGGCGCGGGAGGGGGAGGGTCTGGATGCCCTTCGATTCCCGTCGTCAACAATTAAAAAGCGAACTAGCCCTTTAAAATTCTGGTCGAATGAGCCACTTTTAGATTTCCTAAGACAACTTTTTCTATACAAAATACCCTAGTCCAACCCAAAAAAACATTGTGCCTAGATCGTTCTTTACTTAGGCAGCGCTATTGCCTTGCTAATGATTGCATACGCTCAATTGTACAAAGACAAACAATACATAAGACATTTGACTTGAAAGTTCCAGTTTCCACAGGTTGTATTTCCAGTAGAAGACCTGGTTCACCCAAAGCTTTTGAATTAGAAAAGTTTCCTTATTTTTACGATTTTTCAAAGAGTAAGCCAGATGCGAAGAATTTCCTGACATATTCCACCATTGTAAAATTTTTCCTGAAAAGTACATCCACCGAAAATGTGCTTAACATGGTAAATCCTCCCAGCAAAGAAATCACCATCCATCCCCAACCCAAAAAACTGTATGTAAAATTCTCAATAAAAAATACTATACATAGACAATGTTATGACCCCCAAAGGCCATGGGCTGTGAGGGTGATCTTATCTCCAAAGGCATAGTTTTTGGATCTTTCAACTATGTAGGACGAAATTGCTATCTAAACAGCTTGATCGGAAGATTTTGTAGAAAACGAACGTGGGAGTGGGCCTAGCTGCCCACTAATATTTCTGGTCACTTAATAGGAGCACTAAAACCTTTGATTTCCGTTCAGAAAGCCCTCTCCCACTTTTCTTGGACCTTTGGTTTGATACGATCACCTATGAGAAAAAAAAACAATAGTCAAAACAAAACAAATAAACACGCATCCATGATCTTTCTTCTGTTAAAAATATTATTTGGGTTACTATTTACTGTGTTCATTTTTTTCTAGATCAAATTAAAAAAACAAATTTTTTCCACTGAAAGGTGAAGAAATTTGAAAGTTATGTAAGATTTTTAAAATTACCACTTCAATATGATCACACCTGAAAAAAAATAACAACAAATAAACAAGCATTCTTTATCTTGCTTCTGGCAAAAAAAAATTGTATTTTTGTACATAGGAGCATGTAACCTCTACAGTAGGGTTCTCTGTCATGCTGAATCTGATTTCCATTAAAATCACTTGATGTTTTGGGGGTGTTTTTCCCTTTTTAAAAAATTTAGCAACTTTTCTCAAGCTCAAAACTTTTGATGGGCACCATTAAATTTGAGGAATTTTACATATTTTGAATAAAACATCGAAATTTGATTCTTTAGATACTTCTATTGGTATCAAGACTCTGTTTCTTAAAGTTTCGGTTACTATTGAGCGGCATTGTTCTTTACTTACAGTTCTTTACCAAGAACTGTTTAGTTACAGCTACTGCTTTAACTATGACCAGCTATATACGTGGGTACTGTATCCAACTATCCTTATAAAAGATCTTAGATCGGTACTAATGTTTTGTCCTGCAAGATAAAATTCAAATCACATAAAAGATAGCTTTTAGCAGAAACAGAGGTCTAAATAACAATCAAATCGAAAAAAACAAAAACAAAAAATTACATAGTTAATTAAAAATGCAGGATAAAGCAGTTTTAAATTGTGTATTTTGCCATTAAGCAACGATTTAATTTTTTAATTTATGATTTAGTTACGATTACAATTTAGTTTACGATTTAGCGTGATATTTTTCAAACAGTTCGTGGTAACGAACTGTAGTAAGGATCCAGGCTCAATAGTAAACAAAACTCTAAAAAAACGGAGTTTTGATGCTAAAAGATACATCAAATGAATCAAATTTTCATGCTGATTTTAAATATATAAGTTTCATCAAATTTAGTCTTTGTTATCAAAAGTTATGAGCCTGAGAAAATTTGCCTTATTTTGGAAAATAGGGCGAAACACCCCATAAGGGTCATAGAATCTTAACAAAAATCACACCATCGAATTAAGCGTATCAGAGAACCCTATAAAAAAAAAAATCAAGCTCCTATCTACAAAAATGTGGAATTTTGTATTTTTTGCCAGAAGACAGATCACGGATGCGTGTTTATTTATTCATTATTATTTTTTTTTTTTTTTACCAGGGGTCATCGTATCGACCAAGTGGTCTAGAATGTTGTAAGAGGGCTAATTCTAAAGGAAATGAAAAGTTCTAGTGCCCTTTTAACGTGACCAAAAAAATTGGAGGGCACCAAGGCCCCCTCCCACGCTCTTTTTTTTCCCAAAGTCAACGGATCAAAATTTTGAGATAGCCGTTTTGTTCCACATAGTCTAAGACCATAATAACTATGGCTTTGGAGATGAATTACCCCCCACAGTCCCTGGGGGAGGGGGTGCAAGTTACAAACTTTGACCAGTGTTTACATACAGTAATGGTTATTGGGAAGTGTACTGACGTTTTCAGGGGGATTATTTGGTTTTGGGGTGGGGCTGAGGGGAGGAGGATATTTGGGAAAATCTTTACTTTGAGGAATATGTGATGGGGGACGGGAAATTCAATGAAAAGGGCGCAAGATTTTCTAGCGCTACTATAAAAAAACAATGAAAAAATAAACATAATCAAGTTTTTTCAATTGAAAGTAAGGAGTAGCATTAAAACTTAAAACGAACAGAAATTCTTACGCATATGAGAGGTTCTAAAAATACTTTAGCATAAAGAGCGAGGAATTTAGGAGATCATTCTTAAAGAATTGGGACAAAACTTAAGATTTAGTGTAAAGAGCGAGGTATTAACGAGGGGACAAACCCCCTCATATACATAATAAAAATATAAGAATATAAAAGTTTGTTACGTAAGTTAGTTCTTAAGTTACGTATATTTTTTACTAATAAAAACGTTCATCAAAAATTAAAAGTTCTAGTTGCCTTTTGAAGTAACCGAAAAATTGGAGGGCAAATAGGCCTCCTTTCCTACCCCTTATTTCTCAAAATCGTCTGATCAAAACTAAGAGAAAGCCATTAGCCAAAAAAAAAAGAATTAATATGCAAATTTTATTTTAATAATTTATGTGCGGAGAGCCAAAATAAAACATGCATTAATTCAAAAACGTTCAGAAATTAAATAAAAAAAAACTTGTTCTTTAACTGAAAGTAAGGAGTGACATTAAAACTTAAAACGAACAGAAATTACTCCGTATATGAAATTGGTTGTCCCCTCCGCAATCCCTCGCTCTTTATGCCAAAATTTGACTCTTTGCTACAATTCTACATTTTAAAACAATTAAAAACTTTAGCGTAAAGAGTAATTTCACATACGGAGTAATTTCTGTTCGTTTTAAGTTTTAATGTAGCTCCTTACTTTCAGTTAAAAAAACAAGTTTTTTTTTAATTATTATTCAGCATTTACCGCAGTACAAAAAAATACCAAAATAGCTGATAACACTTTAAATTGGCTTTTTTTTGTATAAATAATACATTGTCAATCCTAAACTAAATAAAAAAAAAAAACAAGTTTCTTTAACAGAAAGTAAGGAGCGATATTAAAACTTAAAACGAACAGAAATTACTTCGTATATGAAAGGAGATGCTTCCTCATCAACACCTCGCTCTTTACGCTAAAGTTTGACTCTTTCTCTTAACTCTACTTTTTAAAACAGAAAAAAACTTTGGCGTAAAGAGCGGGACGTTGATGAGGAAGCATCTTCTTTCATATACGAAGTAATTTCTGTTCGTTTTAAGTTTTAATGTCGCTCCTTACTTTCAGTTAAAAAAAACTTTTTTTTTCTTTAATTTCTGAATGTTTTTGAATCAATACATGTTTTGATTTTGGCTCTCCGTAGATGAATAATTAAAACTAAATTTGCATGTTTATTTTGTTTTGCTAAATGGCTTTCTCATAGTTTTGATCGAATGATTTTGAGAAAAAAAGGAGCGGGGGAGGAGGCCTAGTTGCCCTCCGATTTTTGGTTACTTAAAAAGGCAACAGGAACTTTTAATTTTTTACAAATGTTTTTATTAGTAAAAGATATACTTAACTTACAAATTAGCTTACGTAGCAATCTTCTGTATTCTCATGTTTTTGTTATGTTTACAAAGGGATTCACCCCCTCGTCAGAACCTCGCTCTTTACACTAAAGCTTGAATTTTGTTCCAATTTCTTAAGAATGACCCCTGAATCACAAAAGCCGTAGAATAAATAGTTGAAACTACTAAAAATACTTTAGCTTTAAAAAGAGCGAGGTATTAGGAGGAGGTGAGCCCATCATATGCGTAATAATTTTTGTTCGTTTTAAATTTCAATGCTTCTCCTTACTTTCAGTTCAAAAAACTTGTTCATATTTATTTTTTCATAGTATTTTCTTAAATAATGCTAGATAATCCTGCGCTCCGTTCATGAAAATTTTCTTCCTCCATGACAAATTCCCCCAAGAAAAGTTCCCCCAATATATCCCCCTTTTCTCAACTCCTCCCCCGAACCTAAAAATCCCCCTGAAAACGTCTGTACACTTCCAAATAACCATTACTATATGTAAGCACTGGTCAAAGTTTGTAACTTGTGGTCCCTCCCACGGGGACTGTGGGGGAGTAAGTCGTCCCTAAAGACATAGTTATGAGGCGTTTTGACTACGCTGAATAAAATAGCCTTCTTAGAATTTTGATCTGGTGACTTTGGGAAAATAATTAGCGTGGGAGGGGGCCTAGGTGCCCTCCAATTTTTTTAGTCACTCAAAAAGGGCACTAGAACTTTTCATTTCCGTAAGAATGAGCTCTCTTACAAGATTCTAGGACCACTGGGTCGATACGATCCCACCTGGAAAAAAAAAACAAACAAACAAACCAACAAATAAACACACATCCGTGATCTGCCTTCTGGCAAAAAATAAAAAATTCCACATTTTTGTAGATAAGAGCTTGAAAATTCTACAACAGGGTTCTCTGATACGCTGAATCAGATGGTGTGATTTTCGTTAAGATTCTGTGACTTTTAGAGGTTGTTTTCCCCTATTTTCTAAAATTTTCTCAGGCTCGTAACTTTTGATGGGTAAGACTAAACTTGATTAAAATTATATATTTAAAATCAGCATAAAATACGATTCTTTGATGTAGCTATTCATATCAATATTCCATTTTTTGAGAGTTTTGGTTGCTATTGAGCGGGGTCGCTCCTTACTACAGTTCGTTACCACGAACTGTTTGAAAAGAATTGATGAAATAAAATTAAAAAGTTCCCCTTTTAAACTACAAGAGAAATTCAAATGCAAATAAAGACATCTTCAATGATTTGTCTCTTTATTTTAACAGTAAATAAAGCTGAATTCTAATCCCTATATTGTATTCAAATTTATAAAACAAGTTTTTCCTTGGTTTAATTTGTGACAAAATGTTTGTTTTTCATGTTTAATCCTTGAGTTTTTAAGTTTTAATCCTTGTAACTAGATTTCAGATGCACAGATGCAGGGCGGTAATTTTCCATGAGGCAGACCCCAGTTAGCCCCCCTAGCTGAAATGTATTTTCTTCAAAAAATAAGATATGCCTCCATAATTCAGGTAATTCAGTTCCAGAATTAAGTTCTATTCAGAATTTCTTTCCTTTAAGGAATACACAATAGGGCACACAATAAGATATTACCCAGCTAATGTTCATGACACCATGCTCAGTGGGCTGAGAAAAGTAGGTCGTATTGCAGACGCTTTGTTCAGTAAGCCCTATGCACCAAAACTAACGCACAAAATGTCACCAGTTTTCAATTATGTCCCATATTTGATTGCTCTTCAGTAGTGTCCCTCTTTTACCATTTCCATGGAATTTCTTTTCTAGGAATAAACGTGATTTGTAAGCAAATTAATTTTGTATCATTGTTTTTATGAGAGTAGACGTAAGAATTTAAATAGCTTCATAAAACCAGCATTTCAGAGGTCGGAGCATAAGGGGGAGGGAGTCTGGAACCCTGACTCCCCCACCCCATTTTATCAAGATTTTGCATTTTTCTATGTAATTTGTCTACTTTGGTATTTTTGTATATAATGTCAAAAATGCCAATTATGTCCCAATTTTCTATAATGTTCAAGGGATCTTTCACCTTCAAATATCTTTTCTTCTCCGCTGTGTGTATACGTTACAGAAGAAAGGGGTTAATAAATTTTACCCCACTCCTTCAGCATTCTTTAATGTTGGTATCGGTTATAATTTACATAAGAAGCAGGATATTCGTTGACAAGTAATATGTGGCCCGTGGGCGGCATATTTGACAAACGAGATCTGAATACCTCTATTCAATGACAGAGTCTCGCGAACGGAAAATCGTTATAAATATAGCTAAAACTTAATAAAAGTAAACCACACTCCACCCACGGAGGGGAAATGACCCTAACCCCCTTCACTGCTACCTAAAATTACCAAAAATATCTCTTCTGTATTGCACTAATCTCTGTCCTTAGCAAAATTTAAATAAATACAAATAAATCAATCAATTTACTTCAAAAATTAAAATACAGGTGAATTTTCAAAATTTGGTTCCATAACCATATATAGGCAACAAAGGATTATAAGATCGCCAGAACATGAAAATGGGATGGCTCTTCATGGTTTTTGCAGTTGTTTTTGCAGTTGTGGGCGTCACAATACGTATTCAAGAACACGCACCAACATATGAAATCGAAAATGTTTTCAAATATCCTTGGAGCATGCACATTTCAAGAAAAACTCCAGCTCTAACCGTAGTGTGTTGGTTTAAATATTGGGAAATGAATGTGACTTTAAATGAAGGGTTTGACGGGGATATGACTAAACACGAAGTGGATGATTATTTTTCCTTGATAAAGACCAACCAAGATATTTTTTTTGGCGTTACTCCTTAAGAAATCAGTGAAGGACTTGGCTAAATCCAGTTACTGGCTTCGAGTTAACGTCACCAGTTCACTGCTCACTGCTATCCTCACTATCTAAAGGCATCTCTGAAAGGGTATCATGGCTTCTCCTCAAATGAAGCATGCTTGGCATTCTAAGGTAATGAGGTCGCACCTCTGTCATTGGCCGGTTATGATCAAACACATCATACTCTCCTTCCTCTTCTTCTTCTGCAATTAAAAATAAGTTAAATATTCGTATAATGACCGACATAATAATATTTTTTAAAATAAAAGATTTGGCATAGATTTATTGAAAAATTGAGATATTTGATTACCTGTCAGCTACCCAGTGCTTTCAGCTCTTATTGCAAAGTAAACTTAAGAGATCTGACAGAGGTCAGACCTGTTTTGCGTAAAAAACAGCCCAGAAGCAAAACTTTGCACTTAAATAAATTGTGTTTGGCTAAAAGACTTCCTGTATTTAATTTATATACGTATTTCAAGTTTAAAGTCCAGTTTAGGATTCACTTGTTATTTTATTTTTAATGAAATTATTTTATTTAATGATTTATTTCCTGTCGTACCCTTAACTAAGAAACTTTTTTCCCTCCTTGGGCTTTTCATTTGAAAATCTAACCAAATTTAAAGGTTTAAACAAAAAAAGAAGGAAAAAATCTTTTGATCAAAATTTTGATCACAGTTATTTTTGTAACCAGTAACTGAAAAAAACATTAAAGTTACCACCTCAATGCAAAATTTAAAATTTCAATGCCATTTGTCAGTAAAAAGGAAAATACGATTAATTACGAAACCAGCTTTGTTGAAAACATACATAGTGTGAAAAGCTACTGTAAATGCAATTAAATCATGCACTATGAAAAAAAAAAAAGACTAAGATGAGGAGATGGCTACATTACTTCTTCCGTAGTGTGTCTAGTATAGTTTTATTGACTAATATAAAAGAAGAAAGAATAAAAACATAAGAATTATTGTTTGTCAATGAAAAACTCAGTTTTCACAAGTTAAAAATGGAAATAAAAAGGTTAAAATGAATATAGCAACCCCATGGCTATTTAAAAAGAAGAAAAACCTGTCTGAAGCTTAAACGCCGTTATGAAATTAACTTCAAGGTCTCAAATTTGTATGACAGCAATTCAAGTTTATGAAATGTGAGAATGAATATATGTTTGCGTAAAAATATAGTACAATGACATAAGATATAATTTTAGATTTCAGGCGCGTCACTATCTAGTTTATTTGTTGTTTTTTTCGGGGGAAGAGGGGGGGGGGCTGGAAGATTAGAGTTCCCCGAAATGCTGATAATAAATTACTGACCTCTTTTATTGTATCAATAACTAGCACCAGTAATTCAATACCTAACACCCAGATCAGGTCTCTCATAAAGCAACATCAAGTAACTGTTGAAGTCGGACTAAGAAGATTGTGCTTTTGGGTCCACATGACTCAAATGAGACAAGGACAACTTCCTAGCAATGTCTAGTGATGAACTCCTCTGGGACACTAGAGGAATACTATACAACGAACCATGGTTGGTGGTTCACTCGATGAAAAGGCAAGAGCTCTACGATCGTCCTTAAGCAGGCTATGGTCTTTGGTTCAGGATCTTCCAACGCGGAGGTCAACCGTTGCTCCCGTAAACACCGCTATGTGTCGGAAGAACTAAGTCTAAGTTAGCCTTTGTCTTTCATAAAGTATTCCTGGAGAAGAATTGATTCCTCTGTTGCTATACCATAAAAACTACCTGCACAATTAATTAATCATTTCACCAAGCCACCTCGAACAGTATTGTAAACTGTTAAGATTCCATTCGAAAACCAATTGAATTAATTTTCCTGTGCCGTCTTTTAATAGCGAATCGGTTATACGAATCAAATGATTTTCCTTAACTGATTGCACCAAGCTCTAACCAAGAGACTTATCTTTCAAAGCTTACAGAATCCTTGTATTACTAAATTTTGTCGTCAATTATAGGGTGCCGTGTGTTGTTTCCTGTTGCTGTCACACTATTTTCTTCCTGCTGCTTCTCTGTAAGAAGCTTCTCTTTGAATATGACTTGGTGCATGAACATTAGCATCACAACAAAATCAAAGCAAGTAATGAAATGATGCAGAGCTTCAGTATTTTTGTTGTTATTTCCTCTTTCTATTTTGATGCTCAACCACTTCTTTAATAAAATCGAAGCTGCTCCACAGTAAGGTCGAACTAGAGGCGTAGCTAAGTTTTTCAGAGCCCAGGGGAAAAGTATTTTCAATTATATAAATTAGAACATGGTACGTCCCAGGGCCTCACCCGGTTTTGGCTATCTCTGAAACTCTTTAACCAAACAAATGCGACTTTTAACTGTTTGGTTATTAAAGTCACAGAAAAACATGCTCATTAATTATTTTTATTCATTCCTATCTGATTAAACAACGAATAGACCAAAGACCCTCTCCGTCTTTCCATAACTATGCATAACATTCGTACTTAAATCAACAGTCTTACGATATTGATGTGGTTCTAACTAAATGAAGAAGCAAAGACCTTGTTTACCTCTATATATAACTGAAAAATACCGGTTATTTTTTTTCATAACTAGCTATCTTTAGTCTCCAATTTATTTAATAAGTATAAAGTAAAGCTCCAAAGTAAATGGAAAAAGAAAGAACACCAAAAGCATTTCCACGATAACCAAAATTTCTTGGTAACTCGGCCTTTTTAAATTCCCGTTACCGCAACTATCAACCACAACTATGTATACATAAGCAAAACTAAATGCATAAGCTTGACAACGCTATTCGTGCGTCAAAATTGAAACATAACCATCTGATGATTCCCAAAGACAACTACACCGTTGAAGTAAAGTAATATTTACTTTATTTTATATTTTGACACCCTTCCTTTAGTTTTTTTTTTGGGCAAAGTAAATCTGGTTTCTTGGGCATGAAACACTATTGGCTAGATTGCAAAACATTTTGGGTGAAATCTGTCTTTTGGTGCCACGTGAAAACTCAAAAGCATCACAAAATTTGTCTCATTTGAGATAAATTTAACGATGGAAACACAGAAGTGTTCTGCAATGGCAAACATATTCCTTTTGGTTCCTATATTCTAATCTTCGTTCAAAGACTTATTAACGCATAGCTCTAATCTTCTTTTCAAAATTTTAAAGGAAGAAATGCCACGAAGAATTATAAAATATTAACATATTTTAGGTATTGGTGACCTATTGATCTATAAACCCAAAATCGAGGCTAGAATAGAAAAAGTTACACCTTTCTTTAGTTTTTTTTCCAGAAAGTAGAATATAAGGGAACCCAGACCCTATCCAGGGAAGAGTTGCTGGGTTTGAATCCCTCCCCCTTCCCCAATTTTATTTGTTAGAGCCGTAAAAACGTCACAAAACTGTATATAAGCAAATTTCTAATGCATTAATTTTTTCGTAGCAACCTCCCTCTCCCAAACAAAATCCTGGATACGCCCTGGATGGGAACCCATACTTTTAGTATATGCCAACTAAAATGTAAAAAAATTTTCAAAAGATATTTTCCAGATTCCAACATGAATGAATTGACTACTCATTGCTATATGGATTCTTTGCAAAAACTTTGTCAGCTCCTCAAAACATCATTTATTCCCTCGAAACATCGTTTTAATAATTGAAATCAGGGACGAACATTATTTTTCCCTATTTCGTAATGGATGAAAAGGAAGAAGAATTGATGTGAAGAATGTATATCCACCTCTAATATTCAAATTATACCAAATGAAAAAAGGAAAAATAGGAGACATCTTAGAATTTTAAAGTGGAAACTTTCGTGGATATACCTTTGTTAAAAATGGAATTGGCTTCAATTTAAATATGACAAGTCCCGTAGAGAAAAAGGAAACTGAAAAGGAAAAGTTTTGACTTTATAAAGGCATTCATCCAAAAGAAAGTGTGGAAGTGTATTATTTAGGAAAAATTCCAAAATATTCCCTCGGGGACAATCTTAAAGACGATTATGTTTGAAACAAGGGGGAAAGAGGAAAGTTGAACGGATTATTATTTGAGCTCAAAGTTTAATTAGTTCCCTTCTTTTTACTTTTTATTGAGGCATATAATTATGCTCTTGTAACTTAACCCAAACTATTGAATTCGAATATGTATGTTACCAGTTCAGCCCTAATACAGCCCTAATTATTGAGGTATGTAGTTCTACTGTTATAAGTAAATGAGCACTTTTGAATTAAAATTTGTATGCTGCTAGCTGAGCCCTAATATATTTGCGTCAATTCTGTAATTATTTTAATGCTCTATTTAGAAATTCACTCCTTACTCTCTTCCAAGAGGCTCATACCTTTAAAATTTCCATATTATCTCTTACTATTCTATTCAAGGACGTCTAACCATCAGTAAACTTTTTCAATAACCCAAGAAAGCAAATATATATCTACAAATCCCCTACTTGGAAATGGACCATTTGCAAAACTTTGCAATCTTACCCTTGGGCTACATGTACCATATTGCCCCAGAGACACTTTTTTTGTCACACACATTTTAGCACCCAGGGGGAAAAGGGCAGCTGGATGGACCTGCGATCGTCATCCCTTACAAATCCTTACTAAATCCCTGAATTATGGTCGAGTAAGCTCTCTCTCAGCTTTCTAAGATTGTTTTTTTTTATATGAAGAGGGAAAAAGTATAGGACATTGATATTCCCCTTGTCATCCAGCTGCACATGCTATAATATATTTTAAGTGATAAAATCAAGTAACATGAGCTTTGCTATTGCATTTGCACAATGTAAAAAAGTGAGATATAAAGTGATCGAGAATTAGCAACTTGAGAAAAATGGAGAAGGTGGATCATTTCCCCTAAGTCCAAAAGCCGTATATCAAGAATCCCTAACTTGTAGGATTTCTGCATTTTAATGAGCTTCACAGGCTCAAAAATCCACGTAATTTTTTTAGCAATTATTTTTTTTCTATTCAGGAATAATTTTATTAGTATAGTTTCATTTAAAACTTTTAACGGGCTTTTTCACTCCTATCATTCCTTTCACTTCGTAGATAGCCTGTGTACACTGTATGTGTACTGTGTACACTGTGCATACTTCGTAGGTACACTGTGTAGATAGCCTAATTGGAAAGTTATATTTTTTGAGAATATACCTAGAACTAAAGACAGAAATAGAAGATTACCTTAGAAACCAGGAATCAGAGATGTGTATGAGAGAGAGTGGGACTCCATAAATAACTAAGCCAAATTTGGAAGGACCTAGGTATGGGGAGTGATAGTTTATATAAGATAAAAATATCTTGAGATGCAAGCTGTGCATATATGCTGAAGATATCGTACTTATTACAGTATCAAGAGATAAACATGTTTTGCAAGTTTTCATCCAAAAAGGTTTTGATAGTCTCGGTGTGAAACGTGGAATTCTCCCCACCTTAGTCAGCAATACTTCTGTTCACAAGGACGAAGATCCTCACAATGTCAAGGCTTTCAATCAATGGCAACCCTGTCCCAGCAGTAAAAAAGTTTTGTTACCTTGGTGTGACACTGTACTCTTATGGCCTCGTCATGTGAATTATTTAGTTAGAAGCCTCAAGAGCAGAGCCAACTTCATTAATGATATTTACTTATCCAGGAGAGGAGCCCTTTTCTCTGTTGCCACACAGCTTGTGAGAGCAGCCGTAATAAGCAAGTTAGATTATAGCTGCCTCTTATAATATGAGGTACCCGTCCAACTTTCTGAGAGAAGTGGATACAGTCCTAAATAACATACTTATGAAAATCTTGGATGCCAAAAGTTAAACCCCCTACTTGAAATATATATTGAACTAAGAATGACAACACTAGAAACTAGAAGTAGAAATTAGAAGGGTGATATTTTAAACTGAAGATGGTGATCCCGAGTGGCCTCATCTACAGAGAACCTAATGAAACATGTGATCAGATCCAATGATTCCCCCCTTGATCAGTTCTGTAATGTTATTGAATAATGCAACACATCTTGGAAACACCTGTGTCTAGTAATAGACCAGCAAGAAAATCATTCTTGCTTTAGAAAAGATACTGGAAAACCCAATAGCAGCCAAATATGAGGTATGTTGGGATTTTGTTGGCATGCTGGGATTAGTGGAAACGAATGCCCAGATAATATATAACTTTTATGTAACTTTATGAACTTTAAGGTAAGTCATTATGCATATATGTATATATATATATATATATATATATATATATATATATATATATATATATATATATATATATATATATATATATATATATATATATATATATATATATATATATATATATATATATATATATATATATATATATATATATATATATATACATATAAATTTAGTTATGGTCTTCCTAATTCATTCTCTTGGTCGAGTTTCCCCGCTGGTTCACTTCACTATTTTTTTTTATTTTCTTTTGGTGATCTGTTATGGTAAGTTCTCTATTTAGCTGCTGGCTTTAAGTGATGCTTGGTAAGTCATACATTTCTTTCTTTTTATTTATCTATAAAAGTGTGATTTTAATACAGCAATATAGTATGTAATAAATTATTTTGTTTTTATTTATTATTGGTTACCCGATAATATGAGCTAGATTCTCAGCCAAGCATACCTTTTTTGTTGCCGTATGTAGTTTGTAAATAAAAAGAATTGAAACCAGTAACAATACGGACTAGGATCACGGATCTCTCTGCCACCCTTATTGACAGTGTGTTTGTCTTTTCAAAGTATCAGTAGCTCCGTTTCTTTAAATAATGCGCAAGTTCCGATTTCTAAGTAAAATATTTCAATTTCTATCTCCCAGATTGACTAGAATACCCCAAAATAATTTCAATAAAGCATTTTAAAATCAAACATAGTCTATTGGATTTAGTTCATAGTTACTATTAAACACTTCAACCAATGAACGAACTAACAAAACTAATAATATGAAGCATTAATAGCTTCATTTTTTTTAATATTAGCCAAGTTCCAATTTAGGACACAAATACAAATTTTCAATTTCTTTCCTTAAAATACAAACCTACCAAACTGATTTGAATAAAAAAAAAAACTTGAATAAAATATTTTAAAAGCTACAGAATCAAGTCAAATAGTCTCTATTAAAAACTATAAAAAGGCTTAATATATAAATTACTCTATAAATATATACTCTTAAATATATACTCTATAAAAGGCCTAAATATAAGCCTTCCAGACTGATGAAAATCTCCAAAAACTAACCAAAGATATTCTATTCTGCAATGGCTATCAAATCAACCTCATTAAAAATATAATAGATAGACGATTAAAAAAGATAAAACGGGAAAACAGGGAGCCCGTCCCCCTTGATTCGGTTACACTGGCAATTGAGAAAAAAACTGTCAGTACATTACCATACGTCTCAAAACTCAGCGACAAACTTGGAAAAAAAAAAAAAAACATAATCTCTCTGTTTCTTTCAAAACTGAACAAAAAGTTGAGCATTTTTGCAACTCGGGAAATGATAAAACGGACCCTATACTAGGTATTGGTGTCTACAGAGTCCCGTGTTCATGTGGAAAATTTACATTGGAGGGATCCATCAACAACTAGGGGAACGATTGCAAGAATATCAAAATTTCAATGGATAAGTCCCTGAGATTGAAAAATAAAAATGACAACTTTGATTCAGCTCTGGCCCAGACTATATACAAAAATCCTGACCATTTAGTTCTTTTTGAAGAGGCAACTTTAATATCTACCGTAAATGGCCTACTGCAATTTTTTAAAGAGGCAATTGAGATAAAAAAAAAACATATAAATAGAAATTTAGCTATAAATAGAGACACGGGAGATATTTCTTTAAGCCCAATTTATAATAATTTAATATTAAAAGACTCTATGAAAATTTTCGCCCAGTCTAATTTAAGACAACCTGTCCGCATATCTAATGAAAACCGAAATTGTAGACAGGCGAAATCTGTTGCAAGAAAAATGATACTTATTCAATCTAATTGGTAACTTCTCTTTCATTGATTTCAAATTGGTTTTTGTTGTTTGATTCAGAGTCTTTTTCCCTCTCGTGCAGTTCACTTAAAAAGGTTAGATTTTGCTGTTGTTTCTTCTTTGTTTCTTTTCTTTTCTCTTTTTTTGGAGCACTGAAGACGACTTGGCGGAGGTCCTTGTCGAAATTAAATAAAAAAAACAAGTTTTTTCAACTGAAAGTAAGGAGTGACATCAAAACTTAAAACGCACAGAAATTACTTCGTATATGAAAGAGGCTGCTTCCTCATCAACGCCCCGCTCTTTACGCTAAAGTTTGACTCTTTCTCTCAATTCTTCTTTCTAAAACAGTAAAAAACTTTAGCGTAAAGACCGGGGCGTTGATGAGGAAGCAGCCTCTTTCATATACGAAGTAATTTCTGTGCGTTTTAAGTTTTGATGTCACTCCTTACTTTCAGTTGAAAAAACTTGTTTTTTTTATTTAATTTCTGAACGTTTTTGAATCAATGCATGTTTTGATTTTGGCTCTCCGCAGAGGAATAATCAAAACGAAATTTGCATATTTTTTTTTTGGCTCAATGGCTTTCTTATAATTTTGATCGAATGATTTTGAGAAAAAAAGAGCTGGGGACGAAGCCTAGTTGCCCCCCGATTTTTTGGTTAATTAAAAAGGCAACTAGAACTTTTAATTTTTTTACGAATCTTTTTATTTGTAAAAGATTTACGTAACTTATAAATTAGCTTACGTAAAGAACTTTTGTATTCTCATGTTTTTATTACATATATGAGGGGATTCGCCCCATCGTCAGTACCTCGCTCTTTACACTAAAGCTTAAATTTTATCCCAATTCATTAAGAATGACCCCCTGAATCACAAAAGCCGTAGAATAAGTAGTTGAAATTACGAAAATAATTTAGCGTAAAGAGCGAGGTATTAGAAGGAGGTGAGCCCCTCATATGGGTAATAATTTCTGTTTGTTTTAAGTTTTATTGCTGTTCCTTACTTCCAGCTGAAAAAGCTTTTTCACTTTTATTTTTTAATTGTTTTTTTTTTTTTAATAATGCTAGTAAATCCTGCTCTCCCTTCATGGAAATTTTCTTCTCCCATTACAAATTCTCGAAGGAAAGTTCCCCCAGCATATCCCCCTCTTCTCAACCCCTCCCCCAAACCAAAAAAATCCTCCTGAAAACGCCTGTATACTTCCCAATAACCATTACTATATGTAAGCACAGGTCAAAGTTTGTAACTTGTTGCCCCTCCCACGGGGACTGTGGGGGAGTAAGTCGTCCCCAAAGACATAGTTATAAGGTTTTTCGACTACGCTGAATAAAATGGTCATCTCAGAATTTTGATCCATTGACTTTGGGAAAATAATTAGCGTGGGAGGGGGCCTAGGTGCCCTCCAATTTTTTTGGTCACTTAAAAAGGGCACTAGAACTTTTCATTTCCGTTAGAATGAGCCCTCTTGCAACATTCTAGGACAACTGGGTCGATACGATCACCCCTGGGGAAAAAAAAACAACAAAAAAACAAAAAAACAAAAAAACAAATAAACACGCATCCGTGATCTGCCTTCTGGCAAAAAATGCAAAATTCCATATTTTTGTAGATAGGAGCTCGAAACTTCTACAGCAGGGTTCTCTGATACGCTGAATCTGATGGTGTGATTTTCGTTAAGATTCTATGACTTTTAGGGGGCGTTTCCCCCTATTTTCTAAAATAACGCAAATTTTCTCAGGCTCGTAACTTTTGATGGGTAAGACTAAACTTGATGAAACTTATATATTTAAAACCAGCATTAAAATGCGATTCTTTTGATGTAGCTATTGGTATCAAAATTCCATTTTTTAGAGTTTTGGTTACTATTGAGCCGGGTTGCTCCTTACTACAGTTCGTTACCACGAACTGTTTGATATTTGCTTATTTTTACTATTATGCTACTGGCTGATAAAATCTTCGTTTTTCACCTATTTGTTTTTTCTCTTTTCATTTATTAATTTCTTTCTTTTTTGCATACGTCATGCGTAGCCAGTATGGTCTCAGAACGTATATATATATATATATATATATATATATATATATATTTTCCGGCCTTACAGAGACCATCTGAAAATTTTGCTTTGTGACGGTATTATTGATATATAATATGTCACTATTGGCTCCCATTAGGTTACTTACCATATCATCTTTTGGTTTGGAGGTCACTATTGACATCTGGGCTTTATGAATCATCCTCATGATTTTTCCTTCTAAATGAGCATTTTTGAATTTTAAACGATGAAGTTGAGAAAGGCTGAGAGAGGTTGAGAAAGAAAATGAATCTAATAAATACGAATTCATTTTCTTTCTCAACCTCTCTCAGCTTGTCTCGTAGCTCTACAATCTGAAAAAAAAAAATAATCAGGATTCCCGATTGACATGTAGTAGTTAAAAGTTGGAAGCTCAATCAAAAGGTATCAAAGGCCCACTTTGACCACAAACTCTCAACTGGATAAAAAGAAAAAAGAATCACAATTAGGAAAAATACTAATAGCACGATAATATAGGAAAAATAAGGAAATGATTATTAATGTCCAAAAAAGCGAATTTAAAAAATCAAAAGTGTAACGAACAATCACAAGGAAAAAAGCTTCTGGAAATCACTAATAAAGACAAGTATTTGATGGCATTCTTTTTACTAGACTATGCCCAAACTTCTGAATTCTGAGGAAGAATTAAGTTCAAATGTCCATGCTTCTCGGGATCATTATTATAAAAACAAGAATTATTTAATTAGAAACCTCAAGAGCAGAGCCAACTTCGTTAATGATATTTACTTATCCGGGAGAGGAGCTCTTTTCTCTGTTGCCACCCAGCTTGTGAGAGCAGCTGTAATAAGCAAGTTGGATTATAGCTGCCTCTTATAATATGAGGCACCCGTCCAACTTTCTGAGAGAAGTGGATACAGTCCTAAATAGCATACTTAGGAAAATCTTGGATGCCAAAAGTTAGCCCCCCTACTTGAAATATATATTGAACTAAGAATGACAACACTAGAAACTAGATGTAGAAATTAGAAGGGTGATATTTTAAACTGAAGATGGTGATCCCGAGTGGCCTCATCTACAAAGAACATAATGAAACATGTGATCAGATCCAATGATTCCCCCCTTGATCAGCTCTGTAATGTTATTGAATAATGCAACACATCTTGGAAACACCTATGTGTAGTAATAGACCAGCAAGAAAATCATTCTTGCTTTAGAAAAGATACTGGAAAACCCAATAGCAGCCAAATATGAGATATGTTGGGATTTTGTTGGCATGCTGGGAAACACCTGTTTCCCAGCATACAACAAAAATTTTTGTTGTAGAGTATAAACAACCCGTGGGCACTTCGCAACTCGGGCTGCTCAGAACCCTAAATTTTACTGAATTCCATGGAATTTTATAGTCAAATTACAAAATAAAATCTTATTTTCGTTAGTGAACCTAACGAAATAATGCCATAAATCTTGGAAACACCTGTGTGTAGTAATAGACCAGAAAGAAAATCATTCCTGCTTTAGAAAAGATACTGCAAAATTATACATGTATATACAAATATATATATATATATATATATATATATATATATATATATATATATATATATATATATATATATATATATATATATATATATATACTAGCTGTTGGGGTGGCGCTTCGCGCCACCCCAACACCTAGTTGGTGGGGGCGCTTCGCGCCCCCCAAGCCCCCCCGCGCGCGTAAGTCGTTACGCGCCATATTAGTTACGCGCCATTGTAGTTGTGTCCCTATGTCCCACCTGTGAATATAGATATATATATATATATATATATATATATATGTTTTTAACTACGTAAAACTTGCGAATATACAACATTCTTTGCTGTCCCATTGTCTGTGCATATAAATAGATTGTTTACCGACTCTTGAAAATGCAACATATAATGGTCCATGGGAAAACAATCCGTATTCAGATCTATACCTCATGATTCTAATGATTGCCCTTGAGCTTTGTTGATGGTGATTGCTAATCTACCATTCCCTGTGTCGCCATCGTCATTTATATATCCCCTTGTGCCCCCCGGCATCCCCTTTGTAGTTTTGTCCCTGTGTCCCGGTCGTCATTTGTGTCCCGGTGTCCCAGTCTGTGATTTCTCTTTGAGTGTCCCGGGCGTCATTTATATTCCATGTGTCCCGGTGTCTCGGTCGTCATTTATATCCCCCTGTGCCCCCCGGCGTCCCCGTTGTAGTTGTGTCCCTGTGTCCCGGTCGTCATTTATATTCCCTGTGTCCCGGTCGTCATTTGTATCCCGGTGTCCCGGTCTGTATATACATTCGTTTTTTAGTTTTGTTTTTCTCCTTTATTTTTTTCCTTTTTTATTTTTTTTCTTTTTTAGTTTATTTAGATTTTTAGATTTTTTTATTAGTTTTTATTTTTTTTTCTTTTTAGTTTTTTTGTAGTTTTTACCTTTTTTTAGTTTTTTTTAGTTTTTTTTACTTATATCCTGGTCGTCATTTATACTCCCTGTGTCCCGGTCGTCATTTGTGTCCCGGTGCTTTGTTGATTGCTAATCGAACATTCCTTTTGTCCCGGTCGCTTTCTCTTTGAGTGTCGTCATTCATATTCCCTATGTGCTGGTGTCCCGGTCGTCATTTGTGTCCCGATGTCCCGGTCTGTAATTTCGTCAGTTGAAAACTTATGATGAAATAAATTTTTAATTTTTTCCCTTTTTTTGTTTTTAGTTTTTTTTATTGGTTTTTACCTTTTTTTAGGTTTTTTAGTTTTTTTCTTTTTTCTTTTTAGTTTTTTTTGAAGTTTTTATCTTTTTAGTTTTTTTATTTTTATTTATATTTTTTTAGTTTTCTTTTTCTCCTTTATTTTTCAGTTTTTTCCTTTCTTAGTTTTTTTTCTTTTTTAGTTCTTTTAGTTTTTACCTTTTTTTAGTTTTTTTTAGTTTTTTTAGTTTTTTAGCTTTTTTTATTTTTTTTTATTAGTTTTTAGTTTATTTTATGGTTTTTTCCTTTTTTTTAGTTTTTTTTTTAGTTTTTATGGCACTTGGTATTAACCAAGTGACATATAGCAGTCGCCAATTCTGTCGGTCTGTCTGTCGGTCTGTCTGTCGGTCTGTCTGTCGGTCCCGGTTTTGCTACTTTAGGCACTTCCAGGTAAGCTAGGACGATGAAATTTGGCAAGCGTATCAGGGACAGGACCAGATTAAATTAGAAATGGTCGTTTTCCCGATTTGACCATCTGGGGGGGAGTGGGGGCCCGGTTAATTCGCAAAAAATAGAAAAAATGATGTATTTTTAACTTATCAGCGGGTATTTGGATCTTAATGAAATTTGATGTTTGGAATGATATTGTGTCTTAGAGCTCTTATATTTAATCCCGACGGATCTGATGACATTGGGGGGAGTTGGAGGGGGAAAACCTAAAGTCCCGGTTTTGCTACTTTAGGCACTTCCAGGTAAGCTAGGACGATGAAATTTGGCAAGCGTATCAGGGACCGGACTAGATTAAATTAGAAATAGTCGTTTTCCCGATTTGACCATCTGGGGGGGGGGAAAAGGGGCCGGTTAATTCGGAAAAATAGAAAAAATGAAGTATTTTTAACTTATGAGCGGGTGATTGGATCTTAATGAAATTTGATGTTTGGAATGATATTGTGTCTCAGAGCTCTTATTTTAAATCCCGACTGGGTCTGATGACATTGGGGGGAGTTGGAGGGGGGAAACCTAAAATCTTGGAAAACACTTAGAGTAGAGGGATCGGGATGAAACTTGATGGGAAAAATAAGCGCAAGTCCCAGATACATGATTGACATAATCGGAACTTATTTGCTCTCTTTGGGGTAGTTGGGAGGGGGGGAGTAAGTCTTAAAAATTGGAAAAGGGGGAAAACCTAAAGTCCAGGTTTTGCTACTTTAGGCACTTCCAGGTAAGCTAGGACGATGAAATTTGGCAAGCGTATCAGGGACCGGACCAGATTAAATTAGAAATAGTCGTTTTCCCGATTTGACCATCTGGGGGGGGGGGGAGAAGGGGCCGGTTAATTCGGAAAAATAGAAAAAATGAAGTATTTTTAACTTATGAGCGGGTGATTGGATCTCAATGAAATTTGATGTTTAGAAGGATATCGTGTCTTAGAGCTCTTATTTTAAATCCCGACCGGATCTGGTGATGGGGGCGGGGAGTTGGGAGGGGGAAACCTAAAACTTGGAAAACACTTAGAGTGGAGGGATCGGGATGAAACATGGTGGGAAAAATAAACACAAGTCCTAGATAGATGATTGACATAAACGGAACGGATCCGCTCTCTTTTGGGTAGTTGGGGGGGGGGGTTAATTCTGAAAAATTAGAAAAAATGAGGTATTTTTAACTTACGAATGGGTGATTGGATCTCCATGAAATTTGATTTTTAGAAGGATATCGTGGCTCAAAGCTCTTATTTTAAATCCTGACCGGATCTGGTGACATTGGGGGAAGTTTGGGGTGGGGAGACCTAAAATGATGGGAAACCCTTAGATTGGAAGGATTGGGATGAAACTTGGTTGGAAAAATAAGCAAAAGTCTTGCATACGTAATTTACATAATTGGAACGGATCCGCTCAATTGCGGGGGGGGGGGGTAATTCTGAAAAATAAGAAAAATAACGTATTTTTAACTTACGAAGGAGTGATCGGATCTTCATGAAACTTCATATTTAGAAGGACCTCGTAACTCTGATATCTTATTTTAAATCTCAACCGGATCAAACGTAATTGGGGGGGGGGCAGTTGGGGGGACCGAAAATCTTAGAAAATACTTAAAGCGGTGAGATCAGGATGAAACTGGATGGGAAGAATAGAAACCTGTCTAAGATACGTGACTGACATAACTGGACCGGATCTGCTCTCTTTGGTGGAATTGGGAGGGTGGAGGTAATTTTGAAAATTGAGGTATTTGTAACTTACGAAAGGGTGACCAGATCTTAATGAAATTTGATATTTAGAAGGATCTTGTGCTATAAAGTTTAACTTTAGGTTCTGACCTTCTCACAAGTGCCAAATGAGCTCTTGGCTCTTGGCTCTTCCGACCTCGTCCAAATGAGCTCTTGGCTCTTCCGACCTCGTACCATATGAGCTCTCGGCTCTTCCGACCTCGTCACAAGTGCCATATGAGCTCTTAGCTCTTGTTTATCTTTTTTTAGTTTTTTTTTAGTTTTTAAGCTTTTTTAGATTTTTTTATTTTGTTTTCTTTTTTTTTGTAGTTTTTACCTTCTTTAGATTTTTGCTTCTTTTATTTTTTTAGCTTTTTTAGTTTTTTTTCGTTTTTTCTTTTTAGTTTTTTTGTAGTTTTTATCTTTTTTATTTTTTTTGTATTTTTATTCATATTTTTTTAGTTTTCTTTTTCTCTTTTATTTTTCAGTCTTTTCCTTTTTTTAGTTTTTTTCTTTTTTAGTTTTTAGTTTTTTTTTTAGTTTTTTACCTTTTTTTAGTTTTTTTAGTTTTTTTAGTTTTTTAGATTTTTTAGTTTTTTTATTAGTTTTTAGTTTTTTTTGTAGTTTTTGCCTTTTTTTAGTTTTTTCAGTTTTTTTTAGTTTTTAGTTTTTTACCTTTTTTTAGTTTTTTTTAGTTTTTTAGTTTTTCTTTTCTTTTTAGTTTTTTTTTTGTAGTTTTTACCTTTTTTAGTTTTTTTTCTTATTTTGTATTAGTGTGAAATAATTCAGACGTCATATGCGGACAAACATGACGTCACCTGATCCACAGATCCACACACAGACAACTTATTTTTATATATATAGATATATAAATACATATATATATATATATATATATATATATATATATATATATATATATATATATATATATATATTATATATATGTAAACATATATATATATATATATATATATATATATATATATATATATATATATATATATATATATATATATATATATATATATATATATATATATATATATATATATATATATATATATATATATATATATATATATGTGTGTGTGTCTATTATATAAATTTAGTTATGGTCGTCCTAATTCATTCTCTTGGTCGAGTTTCCCCGCTGGTTCACTTCACTATTTTTTTTATTTTCTTTTGGTGATCTGTTATGATAAGTTCTCTATTTAGCTGCTGGCTTTGGGTGATGCTTGGTAAGTCATACATTTCTTTCTTTTTATTTATTTATAAAAGTGTGATTGTGTTTAATACAGTTAGTACACGTGGTCATCTCCAGACGGTTCAACGCGAAACCAGATTGACCATTTCCTGATCGCCAGAAGGTGGTGTACAAGCCTGTTAGACGTGCGATCAAACTACGTGCCCAAAAGAAGACACAGCAAGATCTGAAGAAACTGTACAACACGGACAAGCTACAGGATCGAAAAATCCGTAGAGATTTCTGTATATCGTTATGGAACAAATATGATGTCTTGGCTGTTGAGGCAAAAGACTCAGAAAGCGTCGAAGAGAAATAGGAGAAAATAAAAAGTGCATACACGACGATTGCCAAAGGAAAGCTTGGTTTCCAAAAGAAACCAAATGAAAGGTGGATCTCTGACGTAACATGGGAACTGATTAACAAACAAAAGGCACTCAAGCAAGCTATGCTCACAGCTACTACAAAGAGTTCAGAACTTGCAACAAAAGAATTATACAAAGAAAAAGATAAAGAGGTAAAAAAAAGAGTTCAAGAAAGGACAAGAGACATATATATATATATATATATATATATATATATATATATATATATATATATATATATATATATATATATATATTATATATCCGAGAAGAAAGGTGGATCTTTGACGTAACATGGAAACTGATTAACGAACAAAAGGCACTCAAGCAAGCCATGCTCAAGCTACTACAAGGAGTTCAGAACTTGCAACAAAAGAATTATAGAAAGAAAAAGATAAAGAGGTAAAAAAAGAGTTCAAGAAAGGACAAGAGATAGTTCTTGTCCTATATATATATATATATATATATATATATATATATATATATATATATATATATATATATATATATATATATATATATATATCTATATATATAAAAATAAGTTGTCTGTCTGTCTGTGGATGGATCAGGTGACGTTACGTTTGTTCGCATATGACGTCTGAATTATTTCACACTAATACAAAAGAAGAAAAAAACTAAAAAAGGTAAAAACTACAAAAAAAAAAATAAAAAGAAAAAAAACTAAAAAAGCTAAAAAACTAAAAAAAACTGAAAAAAGGTAAAAATCTAATAACTAAAAAAAAACTGAAAAAAATAAAAAAAGGCAAAAACTACAAAAAAATAAAAACTAATAAAAAAACTAAAAAAGCTAAAAAACTAAAAAAACTAAAAAAAAACTAAAAAAAGGTAAAAAACTAAAAAAAACTAAAAACTAAAAAAGAAAAAAACTAAAAAAGAAAAAAACTAAAAAAAAGGAAAAAACTGAAAAATAAAAGAGAAAAAGAAAACTAAAAAAATATGAATAAATACATATAAAAATAAGTTGTTTGTGGGTTATGTCTGTCTGTCTGTCTGTCGAGTGACGTCGTGTTTGTCCGCATATGACGTCTGAATTATTTCACACTAATACAAAAGAAGAAAAAAAACTAAAAAAGGTAAAAACTACAAAAAAAACTAAAAGAGACACAAATGACGACCGGGACACAGGGAGTATAAATGACGACCAGGACATAAGTAAAAAAAAAACTAAAAAAACTAAAAAAATGGTAAAAACTACAAAAAAACTAAAAACTAATAAAAAAACTAAAAAATCTAAAATCTAAATAAACTAAAAAAGAAAAAAAAAGAAAAAAGGAAAAAAATAAAGGAGAAAAACAAAACTAAAAAACGAATGTATATACAGACTGGGACACCGGGATACAAATGACGACCGGGACACAGGGAATATAAATGACGACCGGGACACAGGGACACAACTACAATGGGGACGCCGGGGGGCACAGGGGGATATAAATGACGACCGGGACACCGGGACACAAGGAATATAAATGACGCCCGGGACACTCAAAGAGAAATCACAGACTGGAACACCGGGACACAAATGACGACCGGGACACAGGGAATATAAATGACGACCGGGACACAGGGACATAACTACAAAGGGGACGCCGGGGTGCACAGGGGGATATATAAATGACGATGGTGACTCAGGGAATGGTTGATTAGCAATCACCATCAACAAAGCTCAAGGGCAATCATTAGAATCATGAGGTATAGATCTGAATACGGATTGTTTTCCCATGGACCATTATATGTTGCATGTTCAAGAGTCGGTAAACCTGACAATCTATTTATATGCGCAGACAATGGGACAGCAAAGAATGTTGTATATTCGCAAGTTTTAAAATGGATCAATTATATCTGATTCAGAAAAAATTGATCTAAAAAATCTCACGAATACCTGATTGGGAAGACGTCATCGCTGCAGCACCAATGCGAGACGAATGGAGAGGCTTTGTCGACGCCCTATGTGGCACCGATGGCTCTGGAGTAACTAAGGTCTAATGTAAGGTAAGGAACGAAGATACAAGTGGAAACTAGAAGTTCCCAAGCCATTGTGAACGACCAGTCGTTTGCTCGTGAGTAGGGTGGAGGAATCGAAGTGGAATTTCGTCACAGTGATTCAGCTGAATTAACAAAGATCATCAACTCGATTGGATCGAACAGTGGTGGGCTGGATGGTGTTAAGCCGAAGATTATTTGATTAATTCTAGTGTAAATTCTCCCTTTGCTAGTGAACCTAATAAATTTATCAACGGAGAAGATGCTTAAGAAAGTCCATTCTTTTGCCCAAGTTGTATAATCAGATGAATATACGCAGGAGTATATGGAAGAAGGATAGAAATTTGACCCCAATCTCCCGTTATTTAGACTTAGTCTAAATAAGGGGACTCCAGGGTTTTACGTCCTTTCTTTCTGCAAAAAAAATTCTGATGTCATGTTAAAGCTCCATTTTACTAAACTGTTTGCTTCCAGTGTCATAACATACAAAAACAAACATTTCTGTAAATTATAGGTTCTAATGCTTATTTTACAGGCCCAAAGCTACTCGAGGACAAACAGCCTCCCCCTTGGTTTGTTTTTTGTTGTCTCATATATATATATATATATATATATATATATATATATATATATATATATATATATATATATATATATATATATATATATATATATATATATATATATAAAAATAAGTTGTCTGTCTGTCTGTCTGTGGAACAGGTGACGTCAGGTTTCTGTGTCGGCTGACGTCATGTTCGACTGACGAAATTACAGACCGGGACATCGGGACACAAATGACGACCGGGACACCGCCACATAGGGAATATAAATGACGACCGGGACACAGGGAGTATAAATGATGACCAGGACATAAGTAAAAAAAAAACTAAAAAAACTAAAAAAAAGGTAAAAACTACATAAAAACTAAAAAGAAAAAAAAACTAAAAACTAATAAAAAAACTAAAAAAGCTAAAAAACTAAAAAAAAAAATAAAAATGAAAAAAAAGGAAAAAAAAAGAAAAATAAAGGAGAAAAACAAAACTAAAAAAAAATAAAAAGAAAAAAAAGAAAAAAAACTAAAAAAACTAAAAAAAAAGTAAAAACCAAAAAAAAAACTAAAAAGACAAAAAGGGGAAAAATACAAAAATTTATTTCATCATATACCATTTCAAAAACGAATGTATATACAGACCGGGACATCTTAAATTTATATTTAAATTCGAATCTTAAATTTATAATAGAACTGGATGATTCAGGAAAGCTCCCATTTTCGGATGTTTTTAATTATAAAAAATATTCCTAGCCTTGATTTTTCTATATATAGAAAGCCGACCCATAATGATTGGTATCTACATTTATCGTCAAATGACTCTCCCTGTGTAAAAAGAGGGGAAGTAATTTCTTTAGTCGACAGGGTTCTAAAAATATGTTCACGTAATCATGTAAAATCCGAGTTAGATTATGTGAGATATTCTATTCTGCAATGGCTACCCAATCAACCTCATTAAAAATATAATAGATAGACGATTAAAAAAAGATAAAACAGGAAAACAGGGAGGCCGTCCCCCTTGATTCAGTTACACTGGCAATTGAGAAAAAAACTTTCACTACATTACCATACGTCTCAAAACTCAGCGACAAACTTGGAAAAATTAAAAAAAAACATAATATCTCTGTTTCTTTCAAAACTGAGCAAAAAGTTGAACATTTTTTCAATTCGGGAAAGGATAAAACGGACCCTATACTGGGTAGTGGTGTCTACTGAGTCCCGTGTTCATGTGGAAAATTTTACTTTGGAAGGGTCCATCAACAACTGGGGGAACGATTGCAAGAAAACAAAATTTCAATAGATAAGTCCCTGAGATTGGAAAGTAAAAATGACAACTTTGATTCACCTCTGGCCCAGCATATATACAAAAATCCTGACCATTTAGTTCTTTTTGAAGAGGCAACTTTAATATCTATCGTAAATGGTCTACTGCCTATTGCCTCTTTTAAAGAGGCAATTGAGATAAAAAAAAAACAAGTAAATAGAAATTTGTCTATAAATAGAGACACGGGAGATATTTCTTTAAGCCCAATTTATAATAATTTAATATTAAAAGACTCTATGAATATTTTCGCCCAGTCTAATTTAAGACAACCTGTCCGCATATCTAATGAAAACCGAAATTGTAGACAGACGAAATCTGTTGCAAGGGAAATGATACTTATTCAATCTAATTGGTAACTTCTCTTTCATTGATTCCAAGTTCATTTTTGTTGTTTGATTCAGTGTCTTTTTCCCTCTCGTGAAAGTTCACTTAAAAAGGTTTGATTTTGCTGTCGTTTCTTCTTTGTTTCTTTCTTTCCCCTCTTTTTTTTTGAGCACTGAGGACGACTTGGCAGAGGTCCTTGTCGAAATATTTGCTTGTTTTTCATATTTTGCCACTGGCTGATAAAATCCTCGTTTTTCACCTATTTGTTTTTTCTCTTTTCATTTATTATTTTCTTTCTTTGTTTTCATACGTCATGCATAAACAGTATGGTCTCAGAACGTATATATATATATATATATATATATATATATATATATATATATATATATATATATATATATATATATATATATTAGAGTGGAGCTTATTTTAAAAATTTTGGAAATATTATTTTCTTACCCCCCTAAGTTGTTCCATATCACCTGAAAACATTGTAGAAAAAGTTTGAGCCATTTATAATAATGTTTAGGGGTAGCTCAAGTACCTCAAAGATTAAGAAAAAAATTAAAAAAGAAGGAAAAAGTAAAAAAGAAGGATTTCGAGCAACTTGTATTTTGCTTAAAAACACATAAACAAAATTGTTTAGTTCCTATTTATGGTTGACCGGATAGAGTCTGTTTCCTGCTATCGGGATAAGCTCTGCGGTGTTCATTGACAACTTGCAGCAGAACCAGACATAATTTAGCCGGCAATGCAAAATTTCCATCCTTCAGAGATGAACGTGTTCAGACTTGTTTGCTTTTGACCGGTTGCGCTTACTAGAGTCTCGGACACCAAGACTCAGTCTTGTGTAGTTTTTTGCTCGAGGCGATATTGTATCAGTTCTGTTTTGTTATCAGTGTTGTTTTTTTTTACAATAATAAGCTAATTGTGTATTAACTTGTCTCAAGACAGTAGATTTCTATAACGTTAATGACTACTGAGCGTTGATTGACGAATTTGAATGTAACTGAGCCTATTCTTTTGTTGGAGAAGCAATGAGTTGAACAATTTTTGCTCTTTTTTCTAAAAAAATTCACCCTACCTAAGTTCATGATTATAAATTCTGTTTTCTGTTTATTTCAGACCCAATTGAGACTGAAAATGTTAGCAAATGCAACTAGATCTCGAACGGAGTTATATCTCATTGGTAGCTCTGTGTCTGAATTAAGAGGTAGCAAGCTGCCTTCATTGCGAATGGCTCTTGGGTTCTTCCTTCATCTCCACCTTGAACTGAATGAGAGACCATTAGGCACTCGTCGGCTGCTGCTGTAACCGAACTAGCAAAGTTTTGGCGGAAAGCTCGAATTCCAATGAGAGATCATCAAAACTGTCAAACCAAGCTTGAGCAGGCATTTGAAGAATCGCGTCTTCTCAAGAAGAACAAAGCACGAAAGTCATCAACTCAACAGGCGAGAGAGGCGGCCTTCGTATCTAGGCTCGAGGATCTTTTTGACATCGCTCACGCCGATGCCCTGAACACGATGTCAATACAAGAAGACAAAGATTTCTTTTTAGCCCAGCGAGAAAAAGGGAGACGGGGGTCAATGGTTGGCGTAGATGCAACACTAGCTTGCAAGGAGAAAAGGGTGTCTGAGAGAGAGCAGCAAACACTTAAAAGACGACAGCAAACAGAGAACATACAACAGATAGAGGCTTCCACAGCCGACTTACCACATCTGGTTCAGAGATCAGCGCAGCAGAAGACGTTGACAGTGAGGGGGCTGTTGGAGGAAGCAGAACTCAAAAAAGAAAGAGGGGCCGAAAAGCTGTAGTTACACCTGAACTAGCAGCAGCTCTTGATCGTACTAAAGTATCAGACCGCAAGGCTGTTTTTGTCATAGCAGAAACTGCCAAAAGCTTAGGAAGGACTATTGACCAACTAGCTCTAAATAGAGATTCAGTTCGCCGACTCAGAGCAAAACATCGAATTCACAGTTCTGCAAGCATCAGAGCCAAGTTTCAGACTGATGTTCCCCTCGTTGTCCACTGGGACGGCAAACTGATCCCCGACCTCATTGGAAAAGAGAAGGTTGATCGTCTGCCTGTTTTGGTTTCTGGAAAAGAAGTTTTACAGCTACTCACAGTAGCCAAGCTT
This sequence comes from Artemia franciscana, assembly GCF_032884065.1. Taxonomy (NCBI): domain Eukaryota; kingdom Metazoa; phylum Arthropoda; class Branchiopoda; order Anostraca; family Artemiidae; genus Artemia; species Artemia franciscana. The sequence continues at coordinate 2,038,546 of NC_088870.1, read as the reverse complement.
CCATCCGGAACAGGTGAGGCTCAGGCTTCTGCTGTCTTCGGAGCTATTGAAGACTGGGGCATACTCGGCAACATCCAAGCCATGTGTTTCGATACTACAAGCTCAAACACTGGCAGGATCTCTGGTGCTTGTGTTCTGTTGGAGCAGAAGCTAGGTAAGGAACTCTTGTCACTGGCTTGTAGACATCATATTGTGGAGCTCGTCATTGGTGCTGCGTTTCGAGTGTGCATGGGATCGACATCTTCTCCTGAGGTTCCACTCTTCAAACGCTTCCAGGACTATTGGAGATTCATAGATACAGATAAATATGAAACAGGAATTGCAGCTGATGATGTGGCGCGTCTAGTGGATGACATCAGACAAAGTACCATCGATTTTGCTAACAAGCACCTTGAACAGAGCCAGCCGAGGGATGATTACAAGGAATTCCTGGAACTTGTGCTCATCTTTCTTGGTGCTATTCCTCCGAGAGGAGTACGATATTATGCTACTGGCTGATAAAATCTTCGTTTTTCACCTATTTGTTTTTTCTCTTTTCATTTATTAATTTCTTTCTTTTTTGCATACGTCATGCGTAGCCAGTATGGTCTCAGAACGTATATATATATATATATATATATATATATATATATATTATATATATATATATATATATATATATATATATATATATATATATATTATATATTTTCCGGCCTTACAGAGACCATCTGAAAATTTTGCTTCGTGACGGTATTATTGATATATAATATGTCACTATTGGCTCCCATTAGGTTACTTACCCTATCATCTTTTGGTTTGGAGGTCACTATTGACATCTGGGCTTTATGAATCATCCTCATGATTTTTCCTTCTAAATGAGCATTTTTGAATTTTAAACGATGAAGTTGAGAAAGGCTGAGAGAGGTTGAGAAAGAAAATGAATCTAATAAATACGAATTCATTTTCTTTCTCAACCTCTCTCAGCTTGTCTCGTAGCTCTACAATCTGAAAAAAAAAATAATCAGGATTCCCGATTGACATGTAGTAGTTAAAAGTTGGAAGCTCAATCAAAAGGTATCAAAGGCCCACTTTGACCACTAAACTCTCAACTGGATAAAAAGAAAAAAGAATCACAATTAGGAAAAATACTAATAGCACGATAATATAGGAAAAATAAGGAAATGATTATTAATGTCCAAAAAAGCGAATTTAAAAAATCAAAAGTGTAACGAACAATCACAAGGAAAAAAGCTTCCGGAAATCACTAATAAAGACAAGTATTTGATGGCATTCTTTTACTAGACTATGCCCAAACTTCTGAATTCTGAGGAAGAATTAAGTTCAAATGTCCATGCTTCTCGGGATCATTATTATAAAAACAAGAATTATTTAATTAGAAACCTCAAGAGCAGAGCCAACTTCGTTAATGATATTTACTTATCCGGGAGAGGAGCTCTTTTCTCTGTTGCCACCCAGCTTGTGAGAGCAGCTGTAATAAGCAAGTTGGATTATAGCTGCCTCTTATAATATGAGGTACCCGTCCAACTTTCTGAGAGAAGTGGATACAGTCCCTAAATAGCATACTTAGGAAAATCTTGGATGCCAAAAGTTAGCCCCCCTACTTGAAATATATATTGAACTAAGAATGACAACACTAGAAACTAGATGTAGAAATTAGAAGGGTGATATTTTAAACTGAAGATGGTGATCCCGAGTGGGCCTCATCTACAAAGAACATAATGAAACATGTGATCAGATCCAATGATTCCCCCCTTGATCAGCTCTGTAATGTTATTGAATAATGCAACACATCTTGGAAACACCTATGTGTAGTAATAGACCAGCAAGAAAATCATTCTTGCTTTAGAAAAGATACTGGAAAACCCAATAGCAGCCAAATATGAGATATGTTGGGATTTTGTTGGCATTGCTGGGAAACACCTGTTTCCCAGCATACAACAAAAATTTTTGTTGTAGAGTATAAACAACCCGTGGGCACTTCGCAACTCGGGCTGCTCAGAACCCTAAATTTTACTGAATTCCATGGAATTTTATAGTCAAATTACAAAATAAAATCTTATTTTCGTTAGTGAACCTAACGAAATAATGCCATAAATCTTGGAAACACCTGTGTGTAGTAATAGACCAGAAAGAAAATCATTCCTGCTTTAGAAAAGATACTGCAAAATTATACATGTATATACAAATATAGATATATATATATATATATATATATATACTAGCTGTTGGGTGGCGCTTCGCGCCACCCCAACACCTAGTTGGTGGGGGCGCTTCGCGCCCCCCCAAGCCCCCCCGCGCGCGTAAGTCGTTACGCGCCATATTAGTTACGCGCCATTGTAGTTGTGTCCCTATGTCCCACCTGTGAATATAGATATATATATATATATATATATATATATATATATATATATATATATATATATATATATATATATATGTTTTTAACTACGTAAAACTTGCGAATATACAACATTCTTTGCTATCCCATTGTCTGTGCATATAAATAGATTGTTTACCGACTCTTGAAAATGCAACATATAATGGTCCATGGGAAAACAATCCGTATTCAGATCTATACCTCATGATTCTAATGATTGCCCTTGAGCTTTGTTGATGGTGATTGCTAATCTACCATTCCCTGTGTCGCCATCGTCATTTATATATCCCCTTGTGCCCCCCGGCATCCCCTTTGTAGTTTTGTCCCTGTGTCCCGGTCGTCATTTGTGTCCCGGTGTCCCAGTCTGTGATTTCTCTTTGAGTGTCCCGGGCGTCATTTATATTCCATGTGTCCCGGTGTCTCGGTCGTCATTTATATCCCCCTGTGCCCCCGGCGTCCCCGTTGTAGTTGTGTCCCTGTGTCCCGGTCGTCATTTATATTCCCTGTGTCCCGGTCGTCATTTGTATCCCGGTGTCCCGGTCTGTATATACATTCGTTTTTTAGTTTTGTTTTTCTCCTTTATTTTTTTCCTTTTTTATTTTTTTTCTTTTTAGTTTATTTAGATTTTTAGATTTTTTAGTTTTTTTATTAGTTTTTATTTTTTTTTCTTCTTAGTTTTTTTGTAGTTTTTACCTTTTTTAGTTTTTTTAGTTTTTTTTACTTATATCCTGGTCGTCATTTATACTCCCTGTGTCCCCGGTCGTCATTTGTGTCCCGGTGCTTTGTTGATTGCTAATCGAACATTCCTTTTGTCCCGGTCGCTTTCTCTTTGAGTGTCGTCATTCATATTCCCCTATGTGCTGGTGTCCCGGTCGTCATTTGTGTCCCGATGTCCCGGTCTGTAATTTCGTCAGTTGAAAACTTATGATGAAATAAATTTTTAATTTTTTCCCTTTTTTGTTTTTAGTTTTTTTTATTGGTTTTTACCTTTTTTTAGGTTTTTTAGTTTTTTTCTTTTTTCTTTTTAGTTTTTTTTGAAGTTTTTATCTTTTTAGTTTTTTTATTTTTATTTATATTTTTTTAGTTTTCTTTTTCTCCTTTATTTTTCAGTTTTTTCCTTTCTTAGTTTTTTTTCTTTTTTAGTTCTTTTAGTTTTTACCTTTTTTAGTTTTTTTTAGTTTTTTTAGTTTTTTAGCTTTTTTTTATTTTTTTTATTAGTTTTTAGTTTATTTTATGGTTTTTTTCCTTTTTTTAGTTTTTTTTTTTAGTTTTTATGGCACTTGGTATTAACCAAGTGACATATAGCAGTCGCCAATTCTGTCGGTCTGTCTGTCGGTCTGTTTGTCGGTCTGTCGGTCTGTCGGTCTGTCTGTCGGTCCCGGTTTTGCTACTTTAGGCACTTCCAGGTAAGCTAGGACGATGAAATTTGGCAAGCGTATCAGGAACCGGACCAGATTAAATTAGAAATAGTCGTTTTCCCGATTTGACCATCTGGGGGGGAGTGGGGGCCCGGTTAATTCGCAAAAAATAGAAAAAATGAAGTATTTTTAACTTATCAGCGGGTATTTGGATTTTAATGAAATTTGATGCTTGGAATGATATTGTGTCTTAGAGCTCTTATTTTTAATCCCGACCGGATCTGATGACATTGGGGGGAGTTGGAGGGGGAAAAACCTAAAGTCCCGGTTTTGCTACTTTAGGCACTTCCAGGTAAGCTAGGACGATGAAATTTGGCAAGCGTATCAGGGACCGGACTAGATTAAATTAGAAATAGTCGTTTTCCCGATTTGACCATCTGGGGGGGGGGAGAAGGGGCCGGTTAATTCGGAAAAATAGAAAAATGAAGTATTTTTAACTTATGAGCGGGTGATTGGATCTTAATGAAATTTGATGTTTGGAATGATATTGTGTCTCAGAGCTCTTATTTTAAATCCCGACTGGGTCTGATGACATTGGGGGGAGTTGGAGGGGGGAAACCTAAAATCTTGGAAAACACTTAAAGTAGAGGGATCGGGATGAAACTTGATGGGAAAAATAAGCGCAAGTCCCAGATACATGATTGACATAATCGGAACTTATTTGCTCTCTTTGGGGGTAGTTGGGAGGGGGGAGTAAGTCTTAAAAATTGGAAAAGGGGGAAAACCTAAAGTCCAGGTTTTGCTACTTTTGGCACTTCCAGGTAAGCTAGGACGATGAAATTTGGCAAGCGTATCAGGGACCGGACCAGATTAAATTAGAAATAGTCGTTTTTCCCCGATTTGACCATCTGGGGGGGGGGGAGAAGGGGCCGGTTAATTCGGAAAAATAGAAAAAATGAAGTATTTTTAACTTATGAGCGGGTGATTGGATCTTAATGAAATTTGATGTTTAGAAGGATATCGTGTCTTAGAGCTCTTATTTTAAATCCCGACCTGATCTGGTGATGGGGGTGGGGAGTTGGGAGGGGGAAACCTAAAACTTGGAAAACACTTAGAGTGGAGGGATCGAGATGAAACATGGTGGGAAAAATAAACACAAGTCCTAGATAGATGATTGACATAAACGGAACGGATCCGCTCTCTTTTGGGTAGTTGGGGGGGGGGGTTAATTCTGAAAAATTAGAAAAAATGAGGTATTTTTAACTTACGAATAGGTGATTGGATCTCCATGAAATTTGATTTTTAGAAGGATATCGTGGCTCAAAGCTCTTATTTTAAATCCTGACCGGATCTGGTGACATTGGGGGAAGTTTGGGGTGGGGAGACCTAAAATGATGGGAAACCCTTAGATTGGAAGGATTGGGATGAAACTTGGTTGGAAAAATAAGCAAAAGTCTTGCATACGTAATTTACATAATTGGAACGGATCCGCTCGATTGCGGGGGGGGGGGGGGGGTAATTCTGAAAAATAAGAAAAATAACGTATTTTTAACTTACGAAGGAGTGATCGGATCTTCATGAAACTTCATATTTAGAAGGACCTCGTAACTCTGATATCTTATTTTAAATCTCAACCGGATCAAACGTAATTGGGGGGGGGGCAGTTGGGGGGACCGGAAATCTTAGAAAATACTTAAAGCGGTGAGATCAGGATGAAACTGGATGGGAAGAATAGAAACCTGTCTAAGATACGTGACTGACATAACTGGACCGGATCTGCTCTCTTTGGTGGAATTGGGAGGGGGGAGGTAATTTTGAAAATTGAGGTATTTGTAACTTACGAAAGGGTGACCAGATCTTAATGAAATTTGATATTTAGAAGGTTCTGACCTTCTCACAAGTGCCAAATGAGCTCTTGGCTCTTGGCTCTTCCGACCTCGTCCAAATGAGCTCTTGGCTCTTCCGACCTCGTACCATATGAGCTCTCGGCTCTTCCGACCTCGTCACAAGTGCCATATGCTTCTTTTATGTTTTTAGCTTTTTTAGTTTTTTTTCGTTTTTTCTTTTTAGTTTTTTTGTAGTTTTTATCTTTTTTATTTTTTTGTATTTTTATTCATATTTTTTAGTTTTCTTTTTCTCTTTTATTTTTCAGTCTTTTCCTTTTTTTTAGTTTTTTTCTTTTTTAGTTTTTAGTTTTTTTTTAGTTTTTTACCTTTTTTAGTTTTTTTAGTTTTTTTAGTTTTTTAGATTTTTAGTTTTTTTATTAGTTTTTAGTTTTTTTGTAGTTTTTGCCTTTTTTTAGTTTTTCAGTTTTTTTTAGTTTTTAGTTTTTTACCTTTTTTAATTTTTTTAGTTTTTAGTTTTTTTTTTCTTTTTAGTTTTTTTTGTAGTTTTTTACCTTTTTTAGTTTTTTTTCTTATTTTGTATTAGTGTAAAATAATTCAGACGTCATATGCGGACAAACATGACGTCACCTGATCCACAGATCCACACACAGACAACTTATTTTTATATATATAGATATATAAATATATATATATATATATATATATATTATATATATATATATATATATATATATATATATATATATATATATATATATATATATTATATATATATATATATATATATATATATATATATATATATATATATCATATATATGTATACATATATATTTATATATATATATATATGTATATATATATATATATATATATATATATATATATATATATATATATATATATATATATATATATATATATATATATATATATATATATATATATATATATATATATATATATATATGTGTGTGTGTGTGTCTATTATATAAATTTAGTTATGGTCGTCCTAATTCATTCTCTTGGTCGAGTTTCCCCGCTGGTTCACTTCACTATTTTTTTTATTTTCTTTTGGTGATCTGTTATGATAAGTTCTCTATTTAGCTGCTGGCTTTGGGTGATGCTTGGTAAGTCATACATTTCTTTCTTTTTATTTATTTATAAAAGTGTGATTGTGTTTAATACAGTAAGTACACGTGGTCATCTCCAGACGGTTCAACGCGAAACCAGATTGACCATTTCCTGATCGCCAGAAGGTGGTGTACAAGCCTGTTAGACGTGCGTGGGTATAGAGAAGCAGACACCCAGTCGGAACACGTGCTCATGATCGCCCACATACAGATCAAACTACGTGCCCAAAAGAAGACACAGCAAGATCTGAAGAAACTGTACAACACGGACAAGCTACAGGATCGAAAAATCCGTAGAGATTTCTGTATATCGTTATGGAACAAATATGATGTCTTGGCTGTTGAGGCAAAAGACTCAGAAAGCGTCGAAGAGAAATAGGAGAAAATAAAAAGTGCATACACGACGATTGCCAAAGGAAAGCTTGGTCTCCAAAAGAAACCAAATGAAAGGTGGATCTCTGACGTAACATGGGAACTGATTAACAAACAAAAGGCACTCAAGCAAGCTATGCTCACAGCTACTACAAAGAGTTCAGAACTTGCAACAAAAGAATTATACAAAGAAAAAGATAAAGAGGTAAAAAAAAGAGTTCAAGAAAGGACAAGAGACATATATATATATATATATATATATATATATATATATATATATATATATATATATATATATATATATATATATATATATATATATATATATATATATATATATATATATATATATATATATATATCTATATATATAAAAATAAGTTGTCTGTCTGTGGATGTGTGGATGGATGTGTGGATGGATGTGTCAGGTGACGTCACCTGAAAAAACTGGATTAGGTGACGTCAAAACTGAAAAAACTAAAAAAAGGCAAAAACTACAAAAAAAAACTAAAAACTAATAAAAAAAATAAAAAAGCTAAAAAACTAAAAAAACTATAAAGGTAAAAACCAATAAAAAACTAAAAAAAAAACTGAAAAAACTAAAAAAAAGGCAAAAACTACAAAAAAAAAACTAAAACTAATAAAAAAAGTAAAAAAGCTAAAAAACTAAAAAAACTAAAAAAACTAAAAAAAGGTAAAAAACTAAAAAAAATAAAAAATAAAAAAAAACTAAAAAAAAGGAAAAAACTGAAAAAATAAGCTAAAATAAAGGTAAAAAACCAATAAAAAACTAAAAAAAAAAAGGAAAAAACTAATAAATGACGACACTCAAAGAGAAAGCGACCAGGACAAAAAACTAAAAAAAAAGGCAAAAACTACAAAAAAACTAAAAACTAATAAAAAAAATAAAAAAGCTAAAAAACTAAAAAAACTAAAAAAAGGTAAAAAACTAAAAAAACTAAAAACTAAAAAAAAACTAAAAAAGGTAAAAACTAAAAGAACTAAAAAAGAAAAAAATAAATGACGACACTCAAAGAGAAAGCGACCAGGACAAAAGGAATGTTCGATTAGCAATCAACAAAGCACCGGGACACAGGGAGTATAAATGACGACCAGGACACAAGTAAAAAAAAAAATTAACAAAACTAAAAAGAAGGTAAAAACTACAAAAAAACTAAAAAGAAAAAAAAACTAAAAACTAATAAAAAAACTAAAAAATCTAAAAATCTAATAAACTAAAAAAGAAAAAAAAAAGGAAAAAAATAAAGGAGAAAAACAAAACTAAAAAACGAATGTATATACAGACCGGTACACCGGGATACAAATGACGACCGGGACACAGGGAATATAAATAACGACCGGGACACAGGGACACAACTACAACGGGGACACCGGGGGAAACAGGGGGATATAAATGACGACCGGGACAAAAAAACTAAAAAGAAATAAAAACTAAAAACTAATAAAAAAAACTAAAAATCTAAAAATCTAAATAAGCTAAAAAAGAAAAAAAAAAGGAAAAAAATAAAGGAGAAAAACAAAACTAAAAAACGAATGTATATACAGACCGGGACACCGGATACAAATGATGACCGGGACGCGGGACACAGGGAATATAAATGACGACCGGGACACAGGGACACAACTACAACGGGGACACCGGGGGAAACAGGGGGATAACCTGACAATCTATTTATATGCAAAGACAATGGGACAGCAAAGAATGTTGTATATTCGCAAGTTTTACGTAGTTAAAACCATATATATATATATATATATCTATATTCACAGGTGGGACATAGGGACACAACTACAATGGCGCGTAACTATTATGGCGCGTAACGACTTACGCGCGCGGGGGGGCTTGGGGGGGGGCGCGAAGCGCCCCACCAACTAGGTGTTGGGGTGGCGCGAAGCGCCACCCCAACAGCTAGTATATATATATATATATATATATATATATATATATATATATATATATATATATATATATATATATATATATATATATATATATATATATATATATATTATATATCCGAAAAGAAAGGTGGATCTTTGACGTAACATGGAAACTGATTAACGAACAAAAGGCACTCAAGCAAGCCATGCTCAAGCTACTACAAGGAGTTCAGAACTTGCAACAAAAGAATTATACAAAGAAAAAGATAAAGAGGTAAAAAAAGAGTTCAAGAAAGGACAAGAGATAGTTCTTGTCCTATATATATATATATATATATATATATATATATATATATATATATATATATATATATATATATATATATATATATATATATATATATATATATATATATATATATATATATATATATATATATATATATATCTATATATATAAAAATAAATTGTCTGTCTGTCTGTCTGTGGATGGATCAGGTGACGTCACGTTTGTTCGCATATGACGTCTGAATTATTTCACACTAATACAAAAGAAGAAAAAAACTAAAAAAAGTAAAAACTACAAAAAAAAAACTAAAAAGAAAAAAAACTAAAAAAGCTAAAAAACTAAAAAAAACTGAAAAAAGGTAAAAATCTAATAACTAAAAAAAAACTGAAAAAAATAAAAAAAGGCAAAAACTACAAAAAAAATAAAAACTAATAAAAAAACTAAAAAAGCTAAAAAACTAAAAAAACTAAAAAAAAACTAAAAAAAGGTAAAAAACTAAAAAAAAACTAAAAACTAAAAAAGAAAAAAACTAAAAAAGAAAAAAACTAAAAAAAAGGAAAAAACTGAAAAATAAAAGAGAAAAAGAAAACTAAAAAAATATGAATAAATATATATAAAAATAAGTTGTTTGTGGGTTATGTCTGTCTGTCTGTCTGTCGAGTGACGTCGTGTTTGTCCGCATATGACGTCTGAATTATTTCACACTAATACAAAAGAAGAAAAAAAACTAAAAAAGGTAAAAACTACAAAAAAAAACTAAAAGAGACACAAATGACGACCGGGACACAGGGAGTATAAATGACGACCAGGACATAAGTAAAAAAAAACTAAAAAAACTAAAAAAATGGTAAAAACTACAAAAAAACTAAAAACTAATAAAAAAACTAAAAAATCTAAAAATCTAAATAAACTAAAAAGAAAAAAAAGAAAAAAGGAAAAAAATAAAGGAGAAAAACAAAACTAAAAAAACGAATGTATATACAGACCGGGACACCGGGATACAAATGACGACCGGGACACAGGGAATATAAATGACGACCGGGACACAGGGACACAACTACAATGGGGACGCCGGGGGGCACAGGGGGATATAAATGACGACCGGGACACCGGGACACAAGGAATATAAATGACGCCCGGGACACTCAAAGAGAAATCACAGACTGGAACACCGGGACACAAATGACGACCGGGACACAGGGAATATAAATGACGACCGGGACACAGGGACATAACTACAAAGGGGACGCTGGGGTGCACAGGGGGATATATAAATGACGATGGCGACTCAGGGAATGGTCGATTAGCAATCACCATCAACAAAGCTCAAGGGCAATCATTAGAATCATGAGGTATTGATCTGAATACGGATTGTTTTCCCATGGACCATTATATGTTGCATGTTCAAGAGTCGGTAAACCTGACAATCTATTTATATGCACAGACAATGGGACAGCAAAGAATGTTGTATATTCGCAAGTTTTAAAATGATCAATTATATCTGATTCAGAAAAAATTGATCTAAAAAATCTCACGAATACCTGATGGGAAGACGTCATCGCTGCAGCACCAATGCGAGACGAATGGAGAGGCTTTGTCGACGCCCTATGTGGCACCGATGGCTCTGGAGTAACTAAGGTCTAATGTAAGGTAAGGAACGAAGATACAAGTGGAAACTAGAAGTTCCCAAGCCATTGTGAACGACCAGTCGTTGCTCGTGAGTAGGGTGGAGGAATCGAAGTGGAATTTCGTCACAGTGATTCAGCTGAATTAACAAAGATCATCAACTCGATTGGATCGAACAGTGGTGGGCTGGATGGTGTTAAGCCGAAGATTATTTGATTAATTCTAGTGAAAATTCTCCCTTTGCTAGTGAACCTAATAAATTATCAACGGAGAAGATGCTTAAGAAAGTCCATTCTTTTGCCCAAGTTGTATAATCAGATGAATATACGCAGGAGTATATGGAAGAAGGATAGAAATTTGACCCCAATCTCCCGTTATTTAGACTTAGTCTAAATAAGGGGACTCCAGGGTTTTACGTCCTTTCTTTCTGCAAAAAAAATTCTGATGTCATGTTAAAGCTCCATTTTACTAAACTGTTTGCTTCCAGTGTCATAACATACAAAAACAAACATTTCTGTAAATTATAGGTTCTAATGCTTATTTTACAGGCCCAAAGCTACTCGAGGACAAACAGCCTCCCTCTTGGTTTGTTTTTTGTTGTCTCATATATATATATATATATATATATATATATATATATATATATATATATGTATATATATATATATATATATATATATATATATATATATATATATATATATATATATATATATATATATATATATATCTATATATATAAAAATAAGTTGTCTGTCTGTCTGTCTGTGGAACAGGTGACGTCAGGTTTCTGTGTCGGCTGACGTCATGTTCGACTGACGAAATTACAGACCGGGACATCGGGACACAAATGACGACCGGGACACCGCCACATAGGGAATATAAATGACGACCGGGACACAGGGAGTATAAATGATGACCAGGACATAAGTAAAAAAAAAACTAAAAAAACTAAAAAAAAGGTAAAAACTACATAAAAACTAAAAAGAAAAAAAAACTAAAAACTAATAAAAAAACTAAAAAAGCTAAAAAACTAAAAAAAAAAAAAATGAAAAAAAAAGGAAAAAAAAAGAAAAATAAAGGAGAAAAACAAAACTAAAAAAAATAAAAAGAAAAAAAAGAAAAAAGAAAAAAAAACTAAAAAAAACTAAAAAAAAGTAAAAACCAAAAAAAAAAAAAAACTAAAAAGACAAAAAGGGGAAAAATACAAAAATTTATTTCATCATATACCATTTCAAAAGCGAATGTATATACAGACCGGGACACCGGGATACAAATGACGACCGGGACACAGGGAATATAAATGACGACCGGGACACAACTACAACGGGGACGCCGGGGGGCACAGGGGGATATATAAATGACGACGGGGACACATGGAATGTTCGATTAGCAATCACCATCAACAAAGCTCAAGGGCAATCATTATAATCATAAGGTATAACTAAAAAAACTAAAAAAAGGTAAAAAACTAAAAACTAAAAAAAAGACCAATTCAAAAACGAATGTATATACAGAACGGGACACCGGGACACAAATGACGACCGGGACACCGGGACACAAGGAATATAAATGACGCCCGGGACACTCAAAGAGAAATCACAGACTGGGACACCGGGACACAAATGACGACCGGGACACATGGAATATAAATGACGACCGGGACACAGGGACACAACTACAACGGAGACGCCGGGGGGCACAGGGGGATATATAAATGACGACGGCGACACAGGGAATCGTCGATTAGCAATCACCATCAACAAAGCTCAAGGGCAATCATTAGAATCATGAGGTATAGATCTGAATACGGATTGTTTTCCCATGGACCATTATATGTTGCATGTTCAAGAGTCGGTAAACCTGACAATCTATTTATAGATTAGCCAAGTTTTAGACTGATGTTCCCCTCGTTGTCCACTGGGACGGCAAACTGATCCCCGACCTCATTGGAAAAGAGAAGGTTGATCGTCTGCCTGTTTTGGTTTCCGGAAAAGAAGTTTTACAGCTACTCACAGTAGCCAAGCTTCCATCCGGAACAGGTGAGGCTCAGGCTTCTGCTGTCTTCGGAGCTATTGAAGACTGGGGCATACTCGGCAACATCCAAGCCATGTGTTTCGATACTACAAGCTCAAACACTGGCAGGATCTCTGGTGCTTGTGTTCTGTTGGAGCAGAAGCTAGGTAAGGAACTCTTGTCACTGGCTTGTAGACATCATATTATGGAGCTCGTCATTGGTGCTGCGTTTCGAGTGTGCATGGGATCGACATCTTCTCCTGAGGCTCCACTCTTCAAACGCTTCCAGGACTATTGGAGATTCATAGATACAGATAAATATGAAACAGGAATTGCAGCTGATGATGTGGCGCGTCTAGTGGATGACATCAAACAAAGTACCATCGATTTTGCTAACAAGCACCTTGAACAGAGCCAGCCGAGGGATGATTGCAAGGAATTCCTGGAACTTGTGCTCATCTTTCTTGGTGCTATTCCTCCGAGAGGAGTACGATTCATGTCACCCGGAGCGATGCACCATGCCAGATGGATGAGCAAAGTGATATACAGTTTAAAGATCTGGATGTTCAAGGCTCAGTTTAGACTGACTCTCACAGAAGAAAGAGGTTTGCATGACGTGTGTGTGTTTGCAGTACGTGTGTACCTGAAAGCCTGGATCTCTGCACCTTTAGCCTCAGGTGCTCCGTACAGTGACCTACTACTGCTGAAGTCGCTGCTCGAGTACTCGTCCATCCATTAGGCAATCTCAAAGGCCACATCAAACAAGTTTTCCGATCACTTGTGGTATTTGTCACCCGAACTCGTTGGCTTGGCTTTCTTCGACAGTCGCGTCAGTTCGTCGACGAAGAGACTGATGGTGAGTGCCATGCAGAGTGAAGACCACCAGGAACAGGAACATACCAAGCGTATCACCATTGATCTTGATTCAGCCAAGAATAAAAACCTGGAACATTTTGTTACAGCAAAGTCAGCAAAACTTTTTCAAATGATGGATCTTCCTGATGGATTTCTCACAGTTGATCCAGACTTGTGGGAAGATAGACACGACTACAAGCTAGCGTCAGAAACTGTGAGGTCACTCAAAGTCATCAATGACCACGCTGAGCGAGGAGTGGCACTCATTCAAGAGTACAGCGGTTTTGTAACCCAGGATGAGTCGCAGCTGCAATTTCTGCTGCAAGTTGTCAATGAACACCGCAGAGTTTATCCCGACAGCAGGAAGCAGACTCTGTCAGGTCAACCATAAATAGGAACTAAACAATTTTGTTTATATTTTTTTAAAGCAAAATACAAGTTGATCGAAATCCTTCTTTTTTTTTCTTTTTTCTTAATCTTTGAGGTACTTGAGCTACCCCTAAACATGATTATAAATGGCTCACACTTTTTCTACAATGTTTTCATGCGATATGGAACAACTTAGGGGGGTAAGAAAATAATATTTCCAAAATTTTTAAAATAAGCTCCACCCTAATATATATATATATATATATATATATATATATATATATATATATATATATATATATATATATATATATATATATATATATACGCCATATATATTAAAATACTGGAGAAAATTGGAACTTCTTAGGAGTTGATAAATAGTGAAACTTTCAATAGATTTCGGTGAAAAGGAATCCGATGAAAAGGACGATTGCAACGCTGCAGTAGCCTTTAAAGCCTGGTTTTAAAGGGAGTTACTCACCTTCTTCATGAAGAAACAAAAAGCAGGGACATAGAGTAAGGGACAAATATGTACCTCGTATTTTAGTGTGAGGGGCCAACCTGTTTTTTTTTTCAGTCGTCAAAAAAAAGTAATTTCTGGGGGGTTCTTTTCTTATTCTGGCTGTCATCCAGCATACTATTAGGCTTCTTATTAATAAAACATAATGCAGGTAGATATCAAATAAAATTAATCTGTACGCTTGCAATAGTATATTGTAACAACATATGGTATAATGAATAGTGCCGTAACATATAACTAGTCTCAGCTGAAATCAGTTAAAACCTGTAGCAGAAAAAAATATTTATTAATTTTGCACTCAAACCCTATACAAAGTATATGAAAATTCAAATTTATTTTCCTTTTAAATTGCAAATATAAAAAAAAGAAAATCCCAACTGAACTAGGATTTCATCGCTTTTTACTTTTGAAGTGTCAGTAGCTATGCTAAGAGACTTTTGAATGATAAAATTTATCTAATAAATGTCAGAAAATTGACCTTCTTACAATTTTCTCTTTTCTTTTTTAGTATTTTGTATTTGAAAAAATCTTTTCTTGCAAAATATGTATTTTATTCTTTTTTGGCCTTACAGATTTTTCTTTAGAAAAAATGTGACTAAATTTTAATTTATGTCCCTTATTTTGCGAACTCCTTACTCAGAAGGCAGTTGTTATTAGAAGTTACTGAATTTTTTCTTGTCTTTAATTTTGTCTGATATCTAAATTGTTTATTTGAAAAGTACACAAATCGTCTTTTATTTATTTTTATTTTAGAAGAAAATATGTTTTACCGAGTCTTGATAATAAAACAAAATTAAGGATTAGTACTCAAACTTGAAACGAATTAAAATCTTTCGGTAGAGGAGGGGGATATGTCCTCCACAATACTAAACTCTCTTCGATAATGCTTTTTAGCAATTTAAAAAATATTCTTATTGCAATTTAATAGCCCTTGTATTTCGGGAGCATTTGCTAAAAAATTGAAACAAAAGTGTCGAAGTTAAATGTAAGGAACAGGGTACTCAGGAGGGTATATCCTCTTTATATACTGAATAATTTCTGCTCTTTCGAGCTTAAATGTTGCTCCTTACTTTCAGCTATAAAAACTTGTTTTTTATTTTCTGATCTTTTGTCCAATATTACATGGATATCCCCCTCATTTCCATGGCAAATTCCTTCCCGCAAAAAATTTTCAACGGAATGTTTATCCCGTTTACAATACCACAACTCCCCCCCCCCCTGAAAAAGTTTTCCTTTTTAACTCAATCTTTGCTGAAGATTCGTGTATTTCATTAGTACTACCCTTTCTTGTTTCCTGCAATGAGAATCAGAAGCCATTTCTATTTTTGAAAATGTAAAATATTTTGGTGACATATAACGTCCCATTTCCTCACTTACCATGTACTTTGCAGAATTAGCTGGCATAACTTTTTCAAGTGCTAATGAAGGCAGTTTCAATTAAATTTCAAGAAAGTAATTCTCCCAATCTCTGACGTCAAAAATATTTTGCAATACCAAAAATAAGTAAAAATGGTTGCTGGATAAGTTACCATGGGATACAAGAATGATAAGCAGTATTAAAAGCTTTCGGACTAAGTTAAGCAAAAGACAATGAAAGTCGATAGATTACATGCAAAACAACAAAAAAAAAAAAAAAAACTGTTTACGTTTTCGATTTTTGGGGGTAGCTGCTCTTCTTCGACTGAGTCATCATCTATATATACTACAAGATTCCGGGAATACTTTTCTCCCTAGAAAAAAGAAGAAGGATTCAATTATAAAAGCATGAGAGCAATAAATTAAGAAATGCCACAGACAGTTGTAATTCGACAAATGGTATGTCAGATATTATTTCACAAGTTATACAATAAATCCAAACTACCAAGAATTATGTTCCAAATATTTTTTTATATTTTAAAAATATTTTTGAAGCTGTAAAGAGTACTCGTATCATCCAAAAGGAACTTAAGCTCAAATCTAAAACCCGATGAATTTCACAGAAAATTCATAAAGTCGTGTGAACCCTCTAAATTAAATTTTCTGGGTTGCTTCAGTCACTAAATTAAATAAAAAAAAAAAGTTTTTTGAAATGAAAGTAAGGAGCGACATTAAAACTTAAAACGAATAGAAATTACTCCGTATATGAAAGGGAGTTTTCCTCCTCGACACCCCGCTCTTTACGCTAAAGTTTTTTATTGTTTTAAAAGTAGAGTTGCGAGAAAGAATCAAACTTTAGCGCAAGGAGCGGGGTGCCGAGGAGGAAAACTCCCTTTCATATACGGAGTAATTTCTGTTCGTTTTAAGTTTTAATATCGCTCCTTACTTTCATTTCAAAAAACTTGTTTTTTTATTTAATTTATGAAAGTTTTTGAATTAATGCATGTCTGATTTTGGCTCTCCGTACATAAATTATTAAAATGAAATTTGCATATTAATTCTTGTTTTGGCTAAATGGCTTTCTCTTAGTTTTGATCAGACGATTTTGAGAAATAAGGGGTGGGGAAGGAGGCTTTGTTGCCCTCCAATTTTTCGGTTACTTAAAAAGGCAACTAGAACTTTTAATTTTTAACGAGCGTTTTTATTAGTAAAAAATATACGTAACTTAAGAATTAACTTACGTAACAAACTTTTATATTCTTATATTTTTGATTATATATATGAGGGGGTTTGTCCCCTCGTTAATACCTCGCTCTTCACTCTAAATCTTAAGTTTTGTCCCAATTTCTTAAGAATGACCCCTGAATCAGAAAGGCCGTAGAATAAATAGTTGAAATTACTAAAAATAATTTAGCATAAAGAGCGAAGTATTTATCTCCTCCTAAATACCTCGCTCTTTATGCTTAAGTATTTTTAGAACCCCTCATATGCGTAATATTCTCTGTTCGTTTTAAGTTTTAATGCTTCTCCTTACTTTCAATTGAAAAAACTTTTTCATGTTTATATTTTCATTGTTTTTTTTTAATAGTAATGCTAGAAAATCCTGCGCCCTTTTCATTGAATTTCTTTTCCCCCATGAAATAGTCCTCTAAGGAAAGATCCTCCCATATAGCCCCCTCCCCTGAGCCCCGTACCCAAACCAAAAAAAAATTCCCCTGAAAACGTCGGTACACTTCCCAATAACCATTACTGTATGTAAACATTGGTCAAAGTTTGCAACTTGCAGCCCCTCCCCCAGGGAATGTGGGGGGGGGGGCTAAGTCGTCCTCAAACACATAGTTACTATGGTTTTCGACTATGCGGAACAAAATGGCTATCTCAAAATTTTGATCCGTTGACTTTGGGGAAAAAATGAGCGTGGGAGGGAGGCAAGGTGCCCTCCAATATTTTTTGTCACTTAAAAAGGGCACTAGAACTTTTCATTTCCGTTAGAATGAGCCCTCTTGCAACACTCTAGGACCACTTGGTCGATACGATGACCCCTGGGAAAAAAAAACAACAAACAAACAAACAAATAAACACGCATCCGTGATTTGTCTTCTGGCAAAAAATACGAAATCCCACATTTTTGTAGATTAGACCTTGAAATTTACGTTAAAGTGTTTTCTGAGTTTAAAAAAAGATTTAATTCTATTTATATGTTTCTGGTGTATCAGGAGTTCTAAAATAATTGGAACAAAAAGTCAAACTTTAGCATAACGAGTGAGGTACTAAGGACGGTAGGTAGGTAGGTATTCTTATGTAGCTTAGAAGCATATAAATGAAGTAGTAGCTCAATAATGTCAAGGTCAGAACCTATTAAAGAATCTTTCATTTGAAGTCAATATTTTCCAGGATTCTATTGGGCCAGTTGCCAGAAATAGGGAAGAAAGTCTTTTGTATATGTGGCTGTAGATGCCCTAAGCTCGAATTTATTGTATCCCTCATAACACAATCCACTGTCTAAAGGTAGTGCCATATGATCATAATCAGAAGAGGGGCACAAAAAATAATTTTTTTTATTTATTTGTTTATTAATTTCTAATAAATTTTTCCACATATCTAAGAAACAATTATTTCTTCCTATTTTGTTAATATTTTTTTATTTCTGTTTTTATTGTATTCATCCCTAGAGTAGGACACACACTGATTAAATGTTTCGACAGGCAACAAAGATGAGCTAGTCCTTTTTAAAACGAATAAAAGTAAAACAAAATATTTCTGAGCGCTCAGTAGAGAGTGAAAGAAGTGAAGGGAGAAGTGAAAACGTTGACTCAGTATGTATACACAGTGTACACATATATATATATATATATATATATATATATATATATATATATATATATATATATATACATATGTATATAATTAAAGGTAATTAATGGTAAAAAGATAAAAAGGGCAAAAAACTGTTATCCTACTTAAGCTATTGAAATAAACTAGCACTTGAACAAGGTCTTGACTTTAATCATCTACCCAATCTCATAGGATAAAACAGTGTAACCAAATCATCATCCAAAAAGAGATGTCATAATTCATCCCAATTTGGCACCAATAAATGTAAGTCGTTTTAAGACTACAAGCCTAAGCACCTCAAGTTTAATGAATTCTTATCTAGTCGCCCCCTCACATCAGGGCTCATTAGAGGCATACACCTCTTAATATGGGCTTCGACGCTTCAAATTCCTTACCCTGGCAAGTGGTGCATTTGCCTTAAGTTATGGCATCACCTAGTGTAATGTTACTTAAGAAAAAAAAATTTTCCACACCAGTTTTTATCTATACTAGTTTGTATCTATACCAGTTTGTATCTATATTTTACCAGTTTGTATCTATAACAAGCACTCTTCAACAACTAAATAAATCTGAAAAAAAAAGAAAACTTTTCACCCTGAGCAATATTTCCCTTATTTGCATAACCAAGAACCACCAAAAATCCCAAATTTCTTCCAGTCGAAAACTTTCCAAAAAATTACTTAAATTTACTCTCCATCAACAGACACATATACAGACTGACTATATCCCTAATCTAATAAAATATGAAAACAGACACGTACCAGAAGAGTTAAAATAAATTCAATGTTTTTGATAACATTCATTATATTTACTGGAAAGTTTCTCACATAGAAAACAAAATTTTTAAATTGCCGAGTTAGTTTATTTTCGGAAAAAATCTCTTATGATTTGACATTTAATTTTAAAATCAATGTAATATCTGTAAATTCTCGTATGTCTAAATAGTTAGGAGTAAAACGCTGAATATGTAATATTTGCATGTATATTACTTTCAGGGATTGGGGAATTATCCACTTCAAAATTTAAACCATCTGTTTTATCATATTTTAAAAACTAATTTATTATTGCGTGAAATATTAATGTCTAAATCTAAAAATGGTCTTAATTACCTTTTCCATTGGTAGGCTCCAGAATTAATTCTGGTGCGTAAATCTTGTTCGAAATCCTAATAAATTATGTGCAATTTATTACTAAAAGATTGTCCAAATATATTTATTATTTGAAAGAGAATATTTTACATTACTTGGGTTAACCTGGAATGGGTGTTTCCACAGAGTTATAATTGTCGATTTCAGTTTTTGGTGATCCGAATTATCAAAACAAAAAATTGCAGCGTAAAAACGCTCCAAACGACTGAATTTCAGTAGACAGCTAGCATTAGAATACTACCCCATTCACAAAATAAAATTGTTAGCTTAACAAAAGTTACATCTTCCCAGCCTTAGGAGAAATTGATAATAAACTTACTGCAGCTAGTTTGTCTTCTTTTTCCGAATCTACTTTTCCTAAGTCTTCGTCTTCTCCTTCATCCTCCTCTTTGGCTTTCATACTTTTCTCTTCTTCTTTCATCCTTTTGCTTTCTTCGTCGTCCTGTTTGTCTTTTCTTGCTGTATTTATTGACATAAATACAGCAAGAAAAGACAAACAGGACGACGAAAAAAAAACCAGCCTTAGGAGAAATTGATAATAAACTTACTGCAGCTAGTTTGTCTTCTTTTTCTGAATCTACTTTTCCTAAGTCTTCGTCTTCTCCTTCATCCTCCTCTTTGGCTTTCATACTTTTCTCTTCTTCTTTCATCCTTTTGCTTTCTTCGTCGTCCTGTTTGTCTTTTCTTGCTGTATTTATTGACATAAATACAGCAAGAAAAGACAAACAGGACGACGAAAAAAAAACCAGCCTTAGGAGAAATTGATAATAAACTTACTGCAGCTAGTTTGTCTTCTTTTTCTGAATCTACTTTTCCTAAGTCTTCATCTTCTCCTTCATCCTCCTCTTTGGCTTTCATACTTTTCTCTTCTTCTTTCATCCTTTTGCTTTCTTCGTCGTCCTGTTTGTCTTTTCTTGCTGTATTTATTGACATAAATACAGCAGGAAAAGACAAACAGGACGACGAAAAAAAAAATGTTCACCATTAGCTTAATCCATAATTACCGTTAATTCTCAAAAGAAAGAATAGTTTCTAATAGTTCTTCCACGGCAAAGATAACATGAAACTCGAATCAACACACTTTGCAAAGACAAAAAATTGTGATAACACTGAAAAAAATGGGAACATGGGGACCTTTATTCGGGTAGATTCGGAAAAAGGAGAATTCACTGATAAGGAAAAAAAGAAACAGTATTACTCGGCATTTTCTTGGGAAAATAAAGCAGATCCGAAAAGTAATTGGAAAGTTATTAATTAACTGGTTAGCGGGCCTCCGAGAACTCAAGGCCCTCGAATCGAAATCAAAGTAGTGATTGTAGAGGATAGACAAGAGTTGTGTGACAAGTTTAGTGTTATTTTACAAATATTGGAACGAAGATACAAGCGGAGACTAGAAGTTCCCAAGCTCTTGTGAACGGCCAGTCGTTTGCTCGTGAGCAGGGTGGGCGAATCGAAATGGAATTTCGTCACAGTGATTCAGCTGAGTTAACAAATATAATCAGCTCGATTGGATCGAACAGTGGTGGGCTGGATGGTGTTAACCTGAAGATTATTCGATCAATTCTAGTGTAAATTCTCCCTTTGCTAGTGAATTTAATAAATTATCAACGGAGAAGATGCCTAAAAAAAGTCCATTCCTTTGCCTAAGTTGTATAATCAGATGAATATACGCAGGCGTATTCAAGAGGAAGGATAGAAATTAGACCCCTATCTCCCATTATTTAGACTTAGTCTAAATAAGGGGACTCCGGGGATTTACCTCATTTCTTTCAGGAAAAAAGTTCTGACGTCATGTTAAAGCTCAATTTTCCTAAACTGTTAGCTTCCAGTGTCATAAGATACAAAAACAAACGTTTCTGTAAATTACAGGTTTTAGTTCATTTTACAGGCCGAAAGCTACCGGAGGACAAACAGCCTCCCTCTTGGTTTGTTTTTTGTTATCTGACCTTTTTCTAACCAATATAATATCAAATCAAACTATTGATACATCTGTTTTGTTGGGAAAATATATTTATTTCATAGTTTTTTTCTTTTGGGGTCCTTATTGACCCTACATCCCCTGTTTCGTCTTATCCTGCATGGTTACTCGACCGTTTGAAGCGTGAAGGGAGAATTCAGCTGCTATAAAAAACGTAAAAAATATATACTATAGGACATTCTAAACCATATATTCTATCTATATTTGGAATATTGATAGGTTATTTTAAAAAAAAACGTTTTTTTCCTTGTTTTATTTGTTGAATTTTCTCTTTGGCTGCTCAATTTTATATTTGAGGGGATTTTTCTAGAGGACTTAAGACCAGGTACAGCCCAATCAAGTTTGTGAAAGATCAGATCAAAATCATTATTAGGACAAACTACAATATTTAGAACAAACAACTGCCTTAAAGAAATGTTATGAAAACAATATATAATTGTTAGTTGTTTGTACGTCATCATATCAGTAGTTTCATCAGTCAAAACAAAAAATGACGGATCGTTCAAATCTGAAAAATTTATGACTGAATATTTCAAATATTATCCATTTTTTTTTTTTTTTCTCAAGTGTGTATTATGAAAAGGTAATTAATATTCTGTAGATTAATTTTAGTACTACTAAGGTTACCTCTTATCAGAACTACAATCATTACCTTTTATGTATGTTACCTCTTAATCAGGCAAGTGTTTCTCAGGTTTTTCCGCTAAGTCTAGTATACTGGATCTCATAGTTTAAAGTTTACATCCATCTTATAACAAACTTTTGGAATATTACAAGTCAGCCAGCAGCTTTAACACGACAAGTTTCACGTGAATCTGTATATAAATATCCAAAATACGAAGACGGAAAGACTATTTTCGTCCTAGATGGTGCTCTCCTTATGGATTAATCTTTTCTTTACAATTGTGCAAAGTGGACGGCCCAAAATTTTCTTTTCCTCCAGATGCAACCAATGGTGGTGAGAATTAACATTTCCAATGCTGAAAGTACGTGCTATTTAAGTATACTGTTCTAAATCAATATTACTACGAATAATTGTAATGTTTTTAACTGAAAGTCAGAAACAACATTAAAACTTCAAAGGAAACGTCAGTTATTACGTATCTGAGGGGACTACCTCCTCTTCAATACTTCGCTCGTCAAACTGAAGTTCGTAAGCCCCTTAAAAAAAAAAATGAAAATGAAATATCATATAATGTATTTTTTTTCATTCAAGCAAAAATGGTTAGTTGTTTTTCATGAGGACGGTAATGAGTCGTGTGTGAATTTTTCATCAGCCACTGCGGGTTTAAATAGCGCTGAAGTGGTTGCTCATGCTCAGGTTTAGCTTGGGGATGTTAAATTTGATTCACGTTCCAGTCCGCTCGATAATGTTACTTAACATCATCTGAGGATGGCGCTTTTGTTGATTCTGTCTTCTTTTTTTGTCTGAAACAGCTGGCAAAGGCAGCCACCAGTGCCTAGGAAACCTTGTCGACAAATGGTTCTGGAACTGAATGGGTCCAATTGAATACCGCACAAGTCATCAACAAACATAATCTTACAAGAAATATGCCTTAACTGCAGACTTGTTTATTTTTGTTATGGAGAAAAGTAAGGGTCATATAATCGCTCAGATAGCAGCAGAAAGGGTGCTGCATGTTCAGAAAAATCAGCAAAAACTGGGATCAAATGTTGAAACTGTAAGATATTGCAGAAGGCAACAACTTACTCTTCGGGGTGACAACGATTCTGGTCCCATTTCAGTCAGAAATTCAGAACCGTCACAATGATGGCAATTTTCAAGCTCTGTTGTGATTAAAGGCTAGGTATGGTAACAAAAACCTAGTGAAGTATTTTCTTTTTGCAGCAGCTATTGCCACGTACGTTTCATCCATTAATTCAGAATGGTCTGTTTGCCACTTTCGGAGAAATTTTTCAATGGTGTATCGTCGAAAAACTAAACACAAGTCCTTGCTTTTAGGTGCTTTCTGATTCGATAGTGGACATTTTGAATATGAAGTAGCTATGTGTTTGTGTACACTACACCTCCGCTGAAAGTCTCAGAGGTTTTTCTTGGTTTTGTCCCAGTTACTGATCTATCTGTACAAGGGCTTGCTTTGGCAATTTAGAATTTTTCGGAGAGCCTTGGGCTTGACCTATACAAGATGGTTGGCCAGGGGTATGAAGGCTTGGTAGCAATGAGCTGCCTTTTAAGCATTACTCAGGCCATTATACACCAAGAGCATCCAAATCTACCATGAACCACCTTGTCTCTACCTTGTCATTTCATCTGTCTGCCATATTCCTGTGTTTAAATATTTTTCAGAGCCCTGTAACGAATCTACAACTTCTACTGTGCTTCATCAGTCAAAGCCTAAGGTCTGAACGAAAAGATCAACGAACTCTTTCTGGATTCACAAAAACAGAACCCGGCCGGATTCTGCAACGCAAGATGAGTCGAGCACCATGATTCTGTTATATGTTTTCTTAAGTTTTATCAGTCAATTCCACAGTCTCTTAAGGCTCTGGAAAAAAAGTACAACACAAAAACGTCTGCGAAAGGATCACAAATGTAGGACATCATGAAGTAGGCAGAGCTTGTTATGAGTCTCCATATTGTAAAGGGACTTTTTTGCCCAACGTTGCCTTTGTGCAAGACTCTACAGTCGGTTGATTGTGAATTGGCTACCACATGTAGACACGTTAACACTGTTCTTCCTAGAACAATGACAATGCAACAAGATGCTTCTACTGCATTCACTCCTGTTTTGGACAAATCTAAGTCTTTTGCAACTACCTTATGGCTTGAGATGACTTGATTAAGAGCAAATAGTGGAAGGAACTCTCATTTTGATGATACTGATCTTCTCATTCAATATAGAGCCTTCTGTCTATTTCTTATCTAGGCCACTTCATATCAGACCTGATACGGTGCTTTCAATCCAACAGATTATTTTGTCTCATCTCAGCATTCACGTCCCTCCAAAGAATGTATCTGTTGATCCCAAAACAATGAAGTTTGAGTCTCTGCTTGAGTTGTAAGACGACATTATTCCGGAACTTGACTGCTTTAACAAGGAGGTTCGGCTTATCGCTGCAAATGGGATAAAGTTCCTATCATAGAGAGACCTTCTTTTGCTATATCTTCTTTTCACATATGCAACTCAATCTTTGTTCCAAACATTTCTTTTCTGTTGGCTGTCTTCACAACATTGCTTGTCAGTACCGCTACTCTAGAAATAAGCTTCTTTACACTTGGAAGATTAAAAACGGAAAAGAAGGGAAATTTATTCAAAGGGAAAAGAAGGTGGAATGGCTTTACCCTGCTCACCATCCATTGAGACATTGATATATGCCACTAAAAGGTCATAGACGTCTTTGCAGGGAAGAAAATCGTCGTTTAGATTTCATTCTGTAGGGACTTAGTTTACTTGAAAAAGCCTTTGGTAGGCTCTGTAAATATATCGTGTAAATAAATACTTATATACTCGGTTCGCTAATGCGGCAGAAAAAAAAACCCTTAAAGATACAACAGGAAGTGTAATGGACGAATGCTCCTTCACAAGGGTTGAACTGGTGGTCTCCACGGTTGACCATCTGAATAAGTCCAAAGGAATATTTTCTTGTAAACCCTCCTCCCCAGCCAAAAAAATAAAATCCTAGATACGGTCTGTCAGGAATGAAATTTTGCTAACCCCAGATGCACTCGTGAAACACCAAGCCTTTGTGAAGTCTTCCCATTCTGTAAGCACTGTGCATGATTTCAACTGTACCGCCTTTAATGATAAGGCCAACGATAAATTTCAAAAAAAATTCTTCAAGCTCTAAAAATGAGGAGAATGTATATGCATTCTATCCTGATTTTCCATGTTACCCCAGAGTATAAGAGGAGTGGGGTTGGTACCCTATGAGCTGAACATAATTGCAGAACCAGAACATAATTTGGGCCGAACCAGAACATAATTTGGTCAGACCAGTATTTACCGAAGACAACACACATTACAAATGTTTTCTCTCTTTTTAAGCTTAGTAAATCCAACTAAATTAAGACTTTCAGTTATGAAATTAATATAAATATTTATGCATACACATAAATATATATATATATATATATATACATATATATACATATATATATATATATATATATATATATATATATATATATATATATATATATATATATATATATATATATATATATACATATATATATATTATTATATATATATATTATTATGTATTATTATATAATTATTAAAATGCTGGAGAAAATTAGAACTTCTTAGGAGTTGATAAAGACTGAAACTTTCAATAGATTTCGATGAAAACGAATCCGATGAAAAGGACGATTGCAACGCTGCAGAAGCCTTTAAAGCCTGGTTTCAAAGGGAGTTACTCACCTTCTTCATGAAGGAACAAAAAGCAGGGACATAGAGTAAGGGATACATATGGACCTCGTATTTTAGTGTAAGGGGCCAATTTGTTTTTTTCAGTCGTCAAAAAAGTAATTTCTTGGGTTTTTTCTCTTATTCTGGCTGTCGTCCGGCATGCTCTTAGGCTTCTCAGTAATAAAACATAATTCAGGTAGATATAAAATAAAATTAATCAGTACATTTGTCTGGTGGATGTAAATATGTAAATAGTATATTGTAACAACATATGGAATAATGAATAGTGTCGCAACATATAACTAGTCTCAGCTGAAATCAGTTAAAACCTGTAGCAGAAAAAATATTTATAAATTTTGCGCTCAAACCCTATAGAAAGTATATGAAAATTCGGATTTATTTTCTTTTTAAATTGCAAATACGAAAAAATATGAAAATTGCAATATGAAAAATCACAACTGAACGAGGATTTCATCGCTTTTTACTTTTGAAGTGTCAGTAGCTATGTTAAGAGATTTTTGAATAATAAAATTTATCTAATGAATGTCAGATAATCGAGCTTCTTACAATTTTCTCTTTTCTTTTTTAGTATTTTGTATTTGAAAAAAAATATTTTCTTGAAAAATATATCTTTTATTCTATTTTTGCCTTATAGATTTTTTTTTTTTAAAAATGTTACTAAATTTTAATTTATGTCTCTTATTTTGCGAACTCCTTACTCAGAAGGTAGTTGTTATTAGTAGTTACTGAATTTTTTCTTGTCTTTAATATTGTCTGATATTTAAATTGTTCATTAAAAAGTACACAAATCGTTTTATTTATAGCATTTATTTTAGAAGAAAATATCTTTTACCGAGTCTTGATAATAAAACAAAATAAAGGATTGACATTCAAACTTAAAACAAATAAAAATTATTCGGTAGAGGGGAGGGGGGAATATGTCCTCCGCAATACTTCACTCTCTTCGATAATACTTTTTAGTAATTTAAAAAATATTCTTATTGCAATTTAATAGCCCTTGTATTTCGGGAGCATTTGCTAAAAAAATTGAAACAAAAGTGTAAAAAAATTAGCGTAAGGAACAGGGTACTCAGGAGGGTATATCCTCTTTATATACTGAACAATTTCTGCTATTTCGAACTTAAATGTTGATCCTAACTTTCAGCTATAAAAATTTGTTTTTTATTTTCTGATCTTTCGTCAAATGTTACATGGATATCCCCCTCGTTTCCATGGCAAATGCCTTCCCGCAAAAAAATTTCAACGGAATGTTTATCCCGTTTACAGTACCACGACTCCCTCCCCCCCTGGAAAATCTTTCCTTTTTAACTCAATCTTTGCTGAAAATTCCTGTATTTCATTAGTACTACCCTTTCTTGTTTCCTGCAATGAGAATTAGAAGCCATTTTCATTTTTGAAAATGTAAAATATTTTGGTGACATATAACGTCCCATTTCCTCACTTACCATGTACTTTGCAGAATTAGCTGGCATAACGTTTTCAAGTGCTAATGAAGGCAGTTTCAATTATATTTCAAGAAAGTAATTCTCCCAATCTCTGACATCAAAAATGTTTTGCAATGCCAAAAATAAGTAAAAATGGTTGCTGGATAAGTAATCATGGGATACAAGAATGAAAAGCAGTATTAAAAGCTTTCGGACTTAAGTTAAGCAAAAGACAATGAAAGTCGATAGATTACATGCAAAACAACAAAAAATAAAAGAAAACTG
Organism: Artemia franciscana; assembly: GCF_032884065.1. Classification (NCBI taxonomy): domain Eukaryota; kingdom Metazoa; phylum Arthropoda; class Branchiopoda; order Anostraca; family Artemiidae; genus Artemia; species Artemia franciscana. The sequence goes on along the minus strand of NC_088870.1, from coordinate 2,010,456 downwards.
TTTACGTTTTTGATTTTTGGGGGTAGCTGCTCTTCTTCGACTGAGTCATCATCTATATACACTACAAGATCCCGGGAATACTTTTCTCCCTAGAAAAAAGAAGAAGGATTCAATTATAAAAGTATGAGAGCAATAAATTAAGAAATGCCACAGACAGTTGTAATTCGACAAATGGTATGTCAGATGTTATTTCATAAGTTATATAATAGATCCAAATATTTTTATTGTTGATATATATATTCCAAAAATGATAATATATTCCAAATATTTTCTTATATTTTAAAAATATTTTTGAAGCTGCAAAGAGTACTTGTCCATCCTCCAAAAGAAACTTTAGGTCAAGTCAAAAATCCGATGAATTTCACAGAACATTTATAAAGTTGTGTGAAGCCTATAAATTGAATTTGCTGGGTCGCTTCAGTCACTAAATACCACCGTAGTTTAAAAAGAGCCAAAGACATGGTCCGTTTTTTGTATTTTTGTTTATTCTCGTAGATTAAGTTTTTGTAATTACATCCTATTTTTCCAAATGGAATGTAAAGATTCACACTAACAATGAAACGAATAGAAAAGTATGTATAATTTCTGCTAGCCTTACTGAAAAAAGTCCTTGAAATAGTAAATTTTGTGAATTTCGTGGAGTGGTCTAAAATACCTAAAATCTGGTATTGGATCACAGTGGAAACTAAAAAATTGGAAGGACTATGGTAAACTCCATTTGAAAGAAATTTAAAATCCCATGCTTTGAACGCCTTTTCTCTCTTATTAGTATTCAGGTGTAATTATACTGAACCAATCGCTATTGAACATTGGGTAAGGGTCCATTTAACTGAAAACCGAAAATAGATTCTTTTCGTGGGAAGTAACTTCTGTACAAACGAGTGGGATAAACCATGATTGTTTGCATTACCTATCATATCTTTGTGCCCCCACCAGCTATAAAGAAAAAAACAAGAAAAAAAGAACCTGTCCCTGTTTTCTATACAAAAAATGATTATCCTTCTTGCTCAAGCCAGGGAACGGAATTTATCCTATATAGCAGGGCTGTTTGCAATGGTGATTCTAATGTAATCAATGTGATCAAATATTAAAATCAAATTATGAATAAAGTTTATCCAAAAGGGGAAGTAACCAGTGATTTTCAAAAAACCCTTATCAAACTAGTGCATAAGAAAAGTCATAAGAGTGAGATTAATAAATATCGAGTCATTAGCCTGATCTCTGAAGGTAGTAAACTACTTAGTAATGTGACACTTTTTAGGCTGAGAGATGCCTTAGACAAAGTTATAGAAGAAAAACAGTGCGGTCCTAAAAAGGGTAGAGAATGTTTCCGCCCATTTTTCACTGTTAATTTATAATTGTGGAATTCCTGAGTTATCAAACACCTGTATTGCTCAGTTTTATAGATTATGTGCAAGCGTTCAATTTTATTGATAGAAGAGCTTTATCGAAGGAGTCTTACCCTTGTATGGTATACCAGATACACACATTAATGAGATTTGTGGTGTTTACGAGAATAATACTGCTCTGGTTAAGGTAGGAAATAAGGTTAGCAGCTGGTTTTGTAATAAATCTGGAGATTAGTAGGGTTGTGTTCAATCCCCCTTTATATGGAATATTTTCGTGGACTTTTTCCTAAAAGGCACAGCAAAGGCTTTGTGAGAACAGGGAATCAAATAGGGAGGAAATGATATCCAGGACTTAGATGCGCTGAAAGTGTAAGAAAAATGAATGAGATTCTAGATGAACAGCCAATTCAAGGTGTTGGAAAAGGCTTGAAAAATAATGTTACAAAGTAGAATAGACAAGACTCAGGGTGTTTTCACAGATGGGAAAACTTTGGAAGGATAGGTATATTAATTTGCAAACTAAGAGTTGAAGATGTTATAAGAAGAACAAAGAAGGCTAAGGGTGTTTTCACAACTAAAACAAGTTTGGAAGAATAGGAATATAAGTTTGTAAACCAAAGTTTGAACATTCGATGCTGCACTGAAGAAAGTGGTCAAATATGGTACTGAAGCATGAGTGCTCCGATCAACAGGTGAAAATTTGTTGTATATTTTCCTGCAAAATGGCCTACGGAAAGTTTGGAGTACGCGGCTTACTGACCGTAGGCAAAGACTAGACGGAACGAAGTGTGATTCAATCCCACTTTCTACGGCTGAGAAACGTTGAGATAGGTAGAGTACGCTCTGAGGATGAAAGATGACAGATTGCCGAAAATTGTTCCTTTTCGGGTAAAATGGGATAAATGGAAAGTAGATCGTCTCCGGCTGATCTGGGATGATATCGTACAAGAAGTTATGAGGGTAATGGAAACTTTTTGGGAGGGTTTAAAGAAAGGTTTTCAAAAGATTGGCTTGTTCCATAGTCTTTGCTTTAGCTGCTTGGGGTTATTGATCATTTTGAGCAATTTTGCTTGTTTCTGCTTCTTATTTGATTGATCATACTCGTTCACTGTAACTGTATATTTTGTTTAATATCGTTTTCATTTATAATTCGTTGTAGCTTTCCCTGTTGCTTGTCGTCTAATATATTTACCTTATCTTAAGCCTCTTTTGCGGTTTAGACGAGAATTTTATCCAATTTCAAGCAGAAAATGGAAAAATAGGCCTTCAGTTCAATGAAAAGAAATCAGATGTGATGTTGTTTAATGCTAAGCAAGGGTCTTCTGTTGATGTTAGGCTGGGTGGTGCTACTGTTTGGCTGGCCGAACACATAGTTTATTCGGGGATCCCTATTGGTCCGTCTATGCTTGATACGCGTCTTCTTTTGCAGAGTCATCTGTAGAAACGGATCTCTTTAGCGTATAGCCGTGTTGTAGTTTATAAGCGTCAGTTTGATCGGCGGATTTTTCCCATCAGTATAATGCAACGGCACTACCCCCTGATCTGTATTTAAGTCCCTTTTGGAGGATATTCCGAAAGGAAGATAAGAAAGAATTATGTGAAGTACCTCTTACGGCTTCCACCATGGACAAGTAACCGTATTGTGACAAGTCGGTATTGGATTATCGACCCTAATGAAGCGATCACAGCCCAGATCGCCAGATATAACTCTAATATTGTTAATCATCCTTGGGCAATTACTTTGAGGCAAAATGTTTTGTTTTTTGTAGTTAGATATTCATTTGTTCTTTATTTTTCTTGTGTTTGTGCATTCTTTTGTAGTGTGTTTTTTGCTTTTTTATCTTATGCTCCATCTGTTTCCTTTGATGGGAAATAAATATATACATACATATATACTGGAACATCACAGAGAACTGTTTAAGGGGTTATTTTAGAGCATTACTACATATGCTCATTTTTTGCCGTTAATGCAATACAATATTGAAAATCAAAAAACTTTCTGACCAAAAAGCTTTTCGTACAAAAGCTGACAAAATGAAGTCATAATTATAGTATTTCATAGGATATCTTACGTAAAATAGAACAAATAAAAACAAAACATTATTTTTATAAACAAGGCATAGAAACTATTGAGAAACCTATCAAAACTATTAAGATAAACTATTAAATTGGTTAATATATAGATTGTAAGGAGTGGAAAGGTCCATGCAGTGTCAATATAAATGTGGTTTTAGACAGTATTTATTCTTATGAATTTCTTTATATTAAAACATTACCTAATCGCTGGTGACGTTAACTCGAAGCCAGTAACTGGATTGAGGCAAGTCCTTGTAACTGGATGGAAGGAGAGTATGATGTGCTTGATCATAACCGGCCAATGACAGAGGTGCGACCTCATTACCTTAGAATGCCAAGCATGCTTGATTTGAGGAGAAGCCATGATACCCTTTCAGAGATGCGTTTAGATAGTGAGGATAGCAGTGAGCAGTGAACTGGTGACGTTAACTCGAAGCCAGTAACTGGATTTAGCCAAGTCCTTCACTGATTTCTTAAGGAGTAACGCCAAAAAAAATATCTTGGTTCGTCTTTATCAAGGAAAAATTAATCATCCACTTCGTGTTTAGTCATATCCCCGTCAAACCCTTCATTTAAAGTCACATTCATTTCCCAATATTCAAACCAACACACTACGGTTAGAGCTGGAGTTTTTCTTGAAATGTGCACGCTCCAAGGATATTTGAAAACATTTTCGATTTCATATGTTGGTGCGTGTTCTTGAATACGTATTGTGACGCCCACAACTGCAAAAACAACTGCAAAACCATGAAGAGCCTTCCCATTTTCATGTTCTAGCGATCTGAAATAAAAAAAAAAATCCCTTAAAAACTAGAGGTAAAGCTAAATACCATTCATAGTAAACAAGAAAAGGCATATCCTAGATTTCTAAGCGAGTACAATGTAGCCCTTACTAGGAATCCAAAAATGACTCCAGTTCAATTGTGGGCGTAAACTTTGCTTAGAGTTTTTCAAACTATTTCAAACAGCTCTATCTCAAGTGACTTTTTCTCTTGATAGAAGGATTCTCTGTCTGAGGGGGATTTTCTACATAGAGAATTTTTCGTGGGGATTAAAGCTTATTGGGGCGATATTCCAAGGAAAATTTCAAACGTAAGAGAGGGGAAGTAAAAGTATATATATATATATATATATATATATATATATATATATATATATATATATATATATATATATATATATATATATTTATATATATATATATATATATCCTTATAGAATTCATCCTTATAGAATTGTACACAGTGACGTGTAATTCTGCCTAAACTATGGTCATTTTAAACAGTATTAGGGGAAGGTAGAAAGACACTTAAAAGAAGGAATTTAGCATTCAACTATCCCAATTCTCGGGAAAACCTCAAATAAATATAATTATTTTTGGTTAATGGGAAAGGGGGGTAAAACGGATATCTAAGCGTTTTTGGTCTCTACCGGAAATATTGGTGGCTCTGAGAGGGGGGGGGATAGATTGCTCTATTATGACAAATTTCCCTATGTAGCATAAATATTAAATTCACCACAGTAGTACCAACAGAGAGGGGGAAACTGTGAGGACCGAGATCATGAGCTATCTCGGAAAATATCCTTAAGTGAAAATTCCACATGGAAATGGAGGAAAAGAATTTCCAGGCGGGATTGTAAAATGACTATAAGCTAATAATAATAAAAAAGATCATGTCAGCTCAAAATAAGGAGCTACAATAAAAATTAAAACAAACGAAAATTATTTCGTATATGAAGAGTTCCCCTTCCTAAACCTTTGTTATTCAAACTGACGTATGACTTTTGTCACAATTTCTTAAGAATGACAGCTCAAATACATTGAATTTGAATAAGAAGTATTATTCAAACATCTTAAGACCTTATGAACAAGAGTTGAAGAAGGGACTGCCCACCTCATTCAATGCTGCCCTAATGTGTTAGTACTAATGTGTCTTTCTTCCTTTTTTCCCCTATTAGTTGGGGACTGGAACATCATAACAGCTTTTTAACTATTTATGTGAAAGTTAGTTTAGATATATACGTACTTTTATAAAAAAATTATCTCAATTGCAACATCAAAAAGTGTAATATGCCACAAAGAACACTATTTGGCCGTATTTCTAGAATGAAACCCCCTAAGGAGCCTGAAAGGAGCATGTCAATGAGTTGTAGTAACTATTGTAGGTAGCCAGAGCCGAAAGTACCTACAGTGGTAATCAAAAATAGACATTATCGTAGTCATAACTTACAAGTAAAAGCAAGGTATCATAGTTACAGTCTCCTCAGCCAAAGTAGTTCCAGCTACGCCTAGAGTAACAGTAAAAAAGAGGCCTTTATAGTTTCAAATGATTTCTCTTTTGTTTTTCTGAAAGCCCCAGAGTCCAACATTCTTCCTCACTTTTCCTGGTGATAATAACAGAGTAAGAAAAGGGAAGATTGTATAGTTTGCGATAATAAAGTTTTTTGCCTGGAGAAGGGGGGGGGATTAAATTCCAACTACATACTCATTCGGCCTTTAGATTATCTTGAAAAAAGGTGCTATTTCAGAATTTGGACTATGTTGAGATGAGGATTTAACGGATTAAGGAGGCCTTATGCCTTTCAACTATTTTTCAGCATATTTTGGAGGTTTTGATTTTTTACTCTTAGCTATTTCTGAGGTATGGCTGAGGGGCTGTTATGACAACCATTATGGAAATGGCGCTTCTGATTTTGCTCACCATCTAGCTCAGCATTTCTGAAAAGTAGTTACAAATAGAAGTAGTTGCAGTCACAAGTTATTGCATTTATCGTCACATGTCGTTGCAGTCAATGACCAAGTTAGTCAAAACGGTAAGTATTTGTTGTCGTATGATGTAGACTCGCAAGTCCTTACAGCAACAGTCACAAGTAGTCACAGGTTTCAGTAGTAGTGGCTGTTGTCATAGCATCAGTAGTTTGAGTAATGACCCTAAAAGATCAGCCCGTGTGTAGAATCATTAATATATCTTTTCTGTATATGAAGCACACATTGTTTTTATTCTTAGTTTAACATAACCATCAACACTCCAAAAAATTGTATATCAAAACCCTTGGCCTTTCTGAATTTACAAAGGATTAGCATCTCCCCCTTCTCAGTGATAAATCCCGTATATAAAAAAAGATTAAATTACACGAAATTAAAGGAAACATATTAAGGAACAAATTCTTGCTTCATAATATGTTACAACTGTAGTTAGCACATTTTGACTACAATTTCACTAAACTTCACTACTGACCCTCAGTCTAACATGCAAATTAAAAGCCAAAACTATATAATTCCCATTCATTTCGCTATGCATCACCCTTTTTTTTAAACTTGTTACCGGTACATACTCACACTGACGACATCAAAAAACATAAAACACATGAGAACATATATAATTTTTGTTATATATTTGTATATCAGAAGGTTTTGGGGGTAAATTAAAGGGAATCTAAAAAAAAACTGTGCTAAAAAAAATTGATTCTAAAAGCTGTGAAGCAAACTTTTTTTCTAGACACTTTTCATTGTCAATTTCCCCATTCTCAGTTTTTAGCTTATACCTTGATTTAAAATAATTTAGAAATTTTTAGTTCTGTAAACAGTTTTGTTTTTATGCCACTTGCTACCACGAAAATAGGATATTTACAAGTGCTATAAATTTGAAGATGAGAACTAATGATTTGTCTTAGAAACTAAAGCACTATTTGCCTAGTGTGGCATCAACTGTGATATCAAACATCACCCGATACTATTTTGATACCACTTTCTAGGGATATCAATGTGTTTGTAACAATATATTAACGAGTGTTATAAAAAACGTGATAAGCACCTAGTATATCATATCCACTAAATTCAATTTTGATCTTCGAAAGCTAAATGAACCTGAATTACAAAAAACTACGTGAACCTATATAAACCTGAAATATTCATGAATTTTTAAAAATGGGGTAAACACCAAAGCAAACAATGAATCTTATTGAAATTGACTTAATTATAAAAAGAAATAAGAAAGGTGTTTGAGAAAGATGTTTAGGAGGAGATTAGGTAACAATTAGTCATCCATCTCGGATTATTTAGGCTAATTCTGAATATTGGTTCTCTGGAGGAATACTTTCGTTCTTATTGAAGAAAAGAGCTCCTGAAATTTATTTTAAAGCTACTGTTAACTAAACGTATTCGTAACTATGCATCACCTATTTTATTGTCATTTTTAGACGGTATGAGAGGATGGCAAAGACGCTTCAAAGAGCTAATTTCAGTATTCCAATGCCCCAATTCTCTGGAAAACTTCAAATTAGTAGAATTAATTTTAGCGAAGGGAAAGGGGTAGAAACTGATATTTAATTCTTCTTGACTCCAGAAAATGTTTTTGGTCTTGACTTGAATTAATAGTGGGGGGGGGGTAAACGCTCCACTACCATAGCGACATATTTTCTTATATAGCATAAAATATTACATTCACAATTATACCAACAAAGAGGTGGAAACTATAAGTAATGGGATCGTGAGGTATCTCGGGGAATATCACAAGGGGTTTGGTTACAAAGCCCAATAGCTTCGATTTAAGTGATTTTCAGGTTTCAATCAGCTTAAATCATACAAACATAATATATTAAACAAAAAAAACATATTATAGAGGTTTCGATGGCTAACCCCCCCCCCCCCATCATACTTCTTAACATCTAGTGTAACTAATATTGTAAAGGACTCATCTTGGATAATAACATTAGTTGAGAATTATGACTAAATATTCAAATTTGTTTAAAAACTATAATTATAATCGAAATTTTCTTCGATTTTCTTTGAAGAGAGACACTGAAAAGGTGGGACGCTACCAATTTCTTTGCAATTAACAACATGAAATAGGGATCTATGGGCCTGATGCCTCTTATAGTATCTTGAGTTGGGCCGGGGATTATTGCTGGATGGTGGATTTTTTTTACTATTACAATAAATCCAAGCTCCAAGTGTCACTACAGTAATAACTACAATGCCTCCAGAGACTCCAGCTATTATTATCGCAGCCTATATGGAGGAGCTTCCAGCACTCTTCTGAATATTCTTCTCTGTGTCTCCATTGGAATCAGAATTGTTTGTCAGTGGCAATTTTGGATAATTGACAAAAAGCAAGGAGTATTTGCTCAAGAGTAGCACGGTTTCCCACAGTAGTCTGCTCTCTAAATATATTCATTTCATGCGAAGGCATTCTTTGGCGTATTATATTTCTGAATTTCCATTATCATTGCATTGTCCTGTTTCGTTGAATATCCCTTCCCCTCTATTGGTCTCTTAGCCCCACCATCTTTGCTTTTATCTTTTCAGAGAACAGAGTCTCATTCTCTTTAATCCCAATTAGAATTGGTTCCAATTCGCGATTGAATTTTGCCAGAAAAATTTGGACCCTCTGCTTTCCTGAGCTATTTCAGCACTGTTGTTAATATTCTTCTTTGTTTTTCCATTGCTATTAGAATTGTTTGTCAGTGGTGATTCTGAATTATTGACAAAAGCAGGGAGTATTTGCTGCACAGTAGAACTGTTTTTCACAATAGTCTGCTCACTAAACATGTAAATTTCATGTGAAGGAATCTCTACATTCTTTTGCGTAAAATATTTCTAAGTTTCCATTATCGTTACATTTTCCTGTTTCGTTGGATCTCCCTTCTCAGCTGTTGGTCTCTTAGCGCCATCATCTTTGCTTTTACCTCTTTCAGAGAAGAGAGTCTCATTCTATCTAATTCCAAGTTTTAATTCAAGAAATTCGATCCTCTGCTCTACTCAAACATTACCACTGTTTTGCTGACAAGAACTAGTAAGTATTTTTCCCTTCCTTCTTCAGATTTTACTTCCTCAAGTAGTGTAATTAGCTTGGCCTTTCTTTTAGTTTCCTCCAGGATCCGCTGTAGGTTCTCACCATTCTGCAAATCATCACTCCAAGTGATCTCAAAACATTAATAAGGGGTTAACTGCTTTTCCTAGCTGTGTCAATTCTCTGACCAGAAAAAGCTGATAATTCAACACAAATTTCTTATAAAACATGATTGATAACTTTTCCTCTAACACACAATAAAGATCGTTTGTTTGGTTTTTGAAGTATGTTGAGCTATACTGAAAAGCCTCACATAAAATTACTTCTGTATTCTTTTTAAAACTTGCCAATTGAAATCTTAGATATGTAGAATTTTTCAATTTCAAAAAGCGCATGAAAGTCTTCAAGGAGCTCTTCGAAGAGTTAACTAATCCTTATATTAGACTTCAACTGCACATTTCTCATATTTTTGCTAGAAACATTAGAAAAATTATCTACAAGCGGAACTCATGTTTATGGCTTTATTACACTAGCATATGTTTTCAGTGAGACAAAACACTGTATTGTAAAGAATATGAATATAATCATTTTTAGATTATTTTAGTTTACTGAAATTTGTTGCTTACTAACTTAATTAACTACTCAAAACTATTACTGGATTCCACTATTTTTCGAAGCACTTAATTTTTATCAGTATTCATATTCGTTTTTATGGGATTTAGTGTACAAAAATATTTTGTATGAAACATTTATTCCAATAAGAATACTTCTGCTGCTTTGGAAATACTTCTCGACATTCAAATATTACAATTTCAAAGTTGTCCAGATCATGGGGTGTTCTTTGCCGAGTTAAAAACCCAGTATCCCAGAAAAATCCTCGATTGCTTTATGTCTCTACTTGTTACCCGTACTTTTGTTATTGTTGCTCTGTATGGGCTAGTAATTTTGTACCCTGTTAAAGAAAAATCCAAAATGAAGCCGTTAAACTTTTGTCACCTAAAACTTTGTTTACTCAAAATATTATGAACTTTACACTAAGAATCAATTTTTTGATATTTTAAAAACAAGATATTACCAAGTTACCATTTTCACACGTAAATTCATCAATAATATTCTTGCCTCTTCTTTCGAAAGTTTTTTCTCTATTGATAGTGATCTCCATAGCCATGATACACAAAGGGCATTAAATATGGTACACCCATTTAAAAATGCGGTTGGAGCATCTCTAAGGGATACAAACATGCAATGGGATATATGGGATATGGGATATGGAAAAAGAGTACAAGTTTAGACTACATCTTATAAGGGATATAAACATACAATGGGACATATGGGATATGGAAAAAGAGCACAAGTGTAGACTACATCTTATAGGGGATATAAACTTGCAATGGGATATATGGTATATATGGGATATGGAAAAAGAGCACAGGTGTATTGTTTTGTAGTGTGTTTTTTGCTATTTTATCTTATACTCCATCTGTTTCCTTTGATGAGAAATAAATATATACATACATATATACTGGAACATCAGAGAGAACTGTTTAAGGGCTCATTTTAGAGGATTACTACATATGCTCGTTTTTTGTCGTTAATTCAGTACAATATTAAAAATCAAAAATTTTTGACAAAAAAGCTTTTCGTACAAACGATGACAAAATGAAGTCATTATTTTAGTGTTTTATAGGATATCTTACGTAAAATAGCACAAATATATAAGATTCATCAAGTTTAGTCTTACCCATCAAGAGTTGAGAGCCTGAGAAATTTTGTTTTATTTTAGAAAATTGGGGGAAAACCCCCAAAAATATGAAAAATCATAACGTAAATCGCACCATCCGATTCAGCGTATCAGAAAACCCTACTGTAGAAGCTTCAAGCTCCTATCTACAACAATGTGGAATTTTATATTTTTTACGAGAAGACAGATTACATACGTGTTTATTTGTTTGTTTCTTTTCTTTTGTTTTTTTCCCAGGTGATAATATCAACCCAGTGGTCCTAGAATGTCGCAACAGGGCTCATTCTAAAGGAAATTGAAACTTCTAGTGCCCTTTCTAAATGACCAAAAAATAGTAGGGCACCTAGACCTCCTCCCATGCACACTTTTCCCCCAAAATCATCAAATCAAGTTTTGAGATAGCCATTCTGTTCAACTTAGTCGAAAACCCAATAACTATGTCTTTGGGGACAACTTAATCCCCCAAAGTCCTGGAGAAGGGGCTATAAGTTACAAACTTTGAACATAGTAAAGCAGTTCGTGGTAACGAATCACCGTCCATACGATCAGCCCTGGGAAAAAAAACAAAAAAGAAAAAACAAATAAACGCGTATTCGTGATCTGGCTTCTGGCGAAAAATCCAAAATTCCACATTTTTGGAGATAGGAGCTTGAAGCCCCAACAGTAAGATTCGATGATACGCTGAATCTGACGGCGTGATTTTTGTTAAGATTCTATGACTTTTGGGGGAGTTTCCCTCCTATTTTCTAAAGTAAGGCAAATTTTCTCAGGCTTGTAACTTTTGATGTGTATAACTAAACTAGATGAAACTTATGTATTTAAAACCAGTATGAAAATTTGATTTTTTTTTTTTTTATATAACTATTGGTATCAAAATTCCGTTTTATAGAGTTTCGGTTACTATTGAGCCGGGTCGTTCCTTGCTAAAGTTTGTTACCACAAACTGTTTGACTTAAGTTCTACATCTATTGTGGAAATGTTCCGGAGGAATAGCCCGAGGGCTGTTTTCAGCGAGTTTGGATTTCCTTGAAGAAATTTCAACATCGTCCTCAAGAGATTTCACAGAGGGTAAATGTTGGCTATAAGGAAGAAAATTTCCACTGAGAGGAATATTGTGAGGAGAGAGAATTTTTCATAAAGAGTGAGCTTGATTTACCGACATTATTTGAAAAATCATCCGAAATTAAATAATAAAAAGAAATTCTTTTAACTGAAAAAAAGGAGCAAGATTAAAACTAAAAAAAAAAAAGAAATTGTTCATATACGTCTGTTTTTCTCCCCTACAACTTGCTCTTTGCGCTAAAGTTTGACTCTTTCTCTTAACTTTTTAAGAACGGCTTCTGAGATACAAGAATAGACAGAATTTGATTATAACTGGAAGCTTTTCAAAAAAGTACTTGGAACTAAGAGAGAGGGGGAGGTAATTCTTACCTATACAGAATAATTTCTGTCTGTTTTGAGTTTTATTTTGCTCCTTACTTTCAGTTAAAAAAACTTGTTTTTAATATTTTATTTTCGCCAAAGCTGACATCATTCCAAGCGAATCCAAACTAATAATTCATATAAAATGTTTTCTTTTGTGGTTCAAATTGTATTTTAACAATCGTTTTGGTAATTTTTGAAATAACAGTAGACACAAACTGACGTTTTGGAATATCCAGCGTCATTTTTGAAAGTTGTTCTTGTTGTGCTTTGTTTTATTAAAGTTTTCCGGCCTTATAATAATACTCGGTGAACTAAAGAGTAGAGATCATTACGTAAATAAGAATTAATTTAATTTTCTGACTAATAAGGAGCTGTGGGTTTGCAGGATTTTGTAGTATTACATTTTCAGAATTGTTTATGCAGAAATTTGGGCTACAAAAATTATCAAAAATAATATAAAAAAGTGGTTTATTGAAAAGTCATGAGTAGGATTAAAACTTAAAGCACAAACAAAGACAAATAAATAAATCAGCTATGAAATAAAAAGTGAGCCATTATTAAAATTGAAATAGCAATTGAAATTGCAATACAGGGTCTTACAACCAAACTAGGCAATGCAATTGCCTAGCCAAGGCTTAGGGTGTTTTTTTTTCACAGTTAAAAAAAAGTTTTGAAGAATAGGAAGATAAATCTGCAAACCAAGATTAGAATATCGAAAGCTACAATGTTGACAGTGGTCAAATATGGCTCTGAAGGGTACTCCGAAAAGTAAAAGATAAAGGATACGGCATTAGACTTTACAGTCCGTACCGGCGGTGCTGATCTCCTTTTCTTGGCCCTTCAGCCAGGAAGTGCAATGGGGGGCTGGGGGCCAGCCATCCTCTGCTTTCGCACACCCTTCCTGTTTACCTTCCCTAGATTTCTCCAGGTACCCATTTAGAGCTGGGTCGACTCTGGCTAAGCTTACAGAGTTACGCCACTGACCCCCGTCCCAAACTGAAGAATTGGGTACACTGGGATTCGAACCCTTGTCCTCTCAGACAAGGGATCCCGAATCCAGCGCACCAACCCACTCGGCCAGGACGGCTCCGAAAAGTGGATGAAAATTTACTAGTTATTTTCCAGAGAAATTGCCTGCTGATTTTCTGGGTACCCGACTGATGACTGACTGACCGTATTTTAAACAGTAGGCTATACGAAAAATGTGGTTCAATCACGCTTTGTAGAAATATAATGAACGAAAGGTTGAGATGGTTAGGCCACATTCTGCAGATGAAGGATGACAGATTGTCGAAGATTGTGCTTTATAGCCAACTGTCTGGGGCTAAACGGAAAGCAGGTCATCCTCGTCTGGGGTTGGAGGATGTCATAAATTAGGATTTACAGGAAATGAACTTCCTGGGAGGTTTTAAAGAAGGAGGCCTTGAACAGACTGGGTTGGAGGAAGAGCGTGCTTAGCTGTGTTGGCCTCAGGCGGCTTGGTGGTAAGTTAAGTTTTTATTATTAGTAGTAGTAATAGTAAAGTGAAAGTTTTCCTACTTGTCAAAGTACCGATGCTACAAAAGAATGGCTTACAAAATGTGGATCGATTATTTCGATCAATTGCAAATCTAAACTGGCCATTTAGAGAAAATTCTGGTTGCTCGATGTGATTTCTGTCACTCCTTACTTGGTTTACAATGAAGGGTTACAAATATTTTACAATATTTTTGACTAGAAAGTTCCGAGTTCCCAAGGCTCAATATCAACCTAAGGTCTTACCACGTCCTTTCAATTTGATTGTCCTGTGTTGTTTTTACTACTCTCCTGTGCAGAGAGCGGCTGAAAAAATTGATTTTATTGAAAAATTGCATGGCAGTGCCCACTATGTACTATCTAAATACCCAAATGCTGGAATTTTCCTCTTAGGTGATGCAAATGAATTAAAACTTGAGTCTACATGTAATACTTTTAGTCTAAAACAAATTGTAAAAGTCCCTACTACCAAAGGCAATTCTACTCTTGATTTAATATGCACCAATATGTCAAATTTCTACAGACCCGTCACCATTCTTCCCCCTCTCGGAGGTAGTTACCACTTTAGCCTACTCCTATCTCCACTAGCTACAGTTAGACATTCCTTTACTATTACTGAAACTGTCTTTAGACCTCTAATTGACTCAGGACTTTACAATTTTGGCTCTTGGATCACTAGTGAAAATTGGTCCCCTGTGTACCAAACAAATGATGTCGACTTCAAGGCTTTGTCCCTCCAAAATTTATTGAGGAGTAATTATGAAGCCCATTTTCCGGTGAAAAAAATTAAAATATGCTCTACCGATAAACCTTACATTACTGCGACTTTTAAAAAACTAATGAGGAAAAAAATCAATTTGTTCAAGCAAGGACATACAACACAGGCTAATGATCTAAGAAAGTTCCTGAAGATAAAATTGAGAAAAGCAGCTTCTGGGTATTACAATAGTAAGGTTAAGGATTTGTATTATAACAAACCCAAACAATGGTACAGGAAAATTAAAGAGATTTGCGGAAAAAACCCTGTTGAAGTTAATTTTTATCTCCCTGAGCCCCCTTACAAGATAGCCAACGATTTGAACCTGCATCTTGCGTCCATAGTACAAAGTCCCCCTCCCCCTTTCACTGGCTCAGTTCAAACTATTCCTCCCTCCACCTCTTTCCCCCAAATTTCTCCCTCTGATGTTATAAATAAAATCCAAAAGCTCAAAAAATAGAGTACTTGCCTATTAGACATCCCAATTGACTTGATTAAAGCCCTTTCAGACACAATTACTGGATCTTTTTCTGATATTTTTAACCAAATTACAAAATCTGGTAAATTCCCAAGTTGCTGGAAACTAGGTTTTGTAACACCCATCCCAAAGAAATCTTCCAGTCTGACTATAACCAACATGCGTCCTATTACACTCACTCCAGTTTTTTCTAAGCTTTACGAAGGGTTTCTTTGTGACTGGCTTAAAATTAAAATTATACCGCGCATTGACATCCGACAGTTTGGTAATTTAAGAAAAACCTCCACCACCCATTACCTTATACACTTGATTCACACGATCCTAAGTGAACTAGAGAAACCAAATGTTTGGCTAAACCTGGTTTTAGTCGATTTCCAAAAAGCATTTGAATTAGTTGACCACACAATCCTAATTCGTTTACTACATGATAACTTTGAAATTGACCCACTTTTAGTAAGTATTGTTATATCGTTCCTTTCAGACAGATCACAAGTTGCAAAATACAAAAATACCTTCTCTAACCCCCTCCCTGGGTACTGTGGAATACCTCAAGGAACTTTATTGGGACCACTATTATTTCTTAGTCATAATTAACGAAATTGGCAAGGAATTCCCCCAAAGATGGAAATATGTGGATGACTTGTCGATCGTTGAAGTATGTCATAGGAATATTAAAAGTGACCCCGTTGAAATCCTAACCCAATGTTCGGATGAATCTAAGAATCTAAATATGACAGTAAATCCCACTAAATCACAGATAATGACAATCAACTTCTTGAAATCTACTCCTGATTTTCGCGATCCGATCCCGAGCAAAATGCTAGTGAAACATGTTAAGCTTCTTGGTGTCACAATTTCTAATGATCTTAAGTGGGATACACATGTTTCCAACATTGTTAAACAAGCAAATGTTTCACTATCCATTTTTAAGCTACTAAACAAATTTAATTGTCCTAAGATACATTCCCTCCGTGTTTACTTATCCTTTATCAGGCCGTTATTGGAATATGCATGTACGGTCTGGCATTCGCAACTTTCAAATGAACTTAGTGACGAAATCGAGTCGGTCCAAAAGCGTTCGCTCAGGATCATTTACAAAGAAGGCAAAATTCCATACTCCTTCCTCCTTAAAGCTGCGCGCACTACCGCCTTAAAAGAAAGGAGGGAAACAATTTGCCTGCTTTTCGCTAAATCAGTCATTTCCAATCCCCGTACTGAAGAATTACTCCCTGATTTTCACAATCCCATTAGACTCCGACTCCCCCGGTCAGCCTCTTTAGCAATCCCAACTTACTCTCCGATCCATGCTGTTAGAGAAAGGTTTCGCAAAAGTTATATACCCTTTATTCTGGAACACCTTATTAATAATTCGTGATTATGTACTTGCCAAATTCCCCTTTTCCTCTATTGCCGTTTTTATTATTTTTTTATTTGCTGCAATGTTTTTGTAATTTAATTGTTAAGTTTACTGATTTGCCCTTTATCTTTGATGATTTTGCTTTTTTGATTCCTTTTAATATTAAGTGTTTGACTTAATGTACTGTTTTGAATTTTTTTTTCTTAGCTTTTACTGACATATAAAGCGAATTAGACTGGGAAATAGAGATGTTTGCAAAAATGTTTTCAATGGAATCAAATTACGGAAGACATGATTTCCAGTGGAATTTAATCGAAGAAGTATTTATTATTGAAGAACGCGTTACTTTTGCTTTGTTTAACAAATAGATGACTAAAATGTATTTGAAAATATTCGCTTGCATGAAATCCTACTGAAACTGCACATTTGGCACACCATGATTAAAAAAAAAAATATTTATACGGAATTTAAATTTTACAGAAAGAATGTGTAATGGAACCCATCTTGCTATTACTAAATTATGCAAAAACTTAACCAATGTAACTTTTCTTGATGGGTAAAAATCTTGAAAAAAAGTTTATTGTTTTTAGAGTAATCCTTGACCAAAGTAAAAGTCAACCTGGATGTACAATTAAACAAAAGCAACAGCAATTGCAAAAACAGACTGTGCAGCCAACTTCGACCAACATTTCAATTTAAAATTCATAGATTACAAGGGTAAACTTGTCCCCTCTTCAACACCCTCCTCTTTACGCTAAAGTTTTTACTGTTTTAAAAAGTAGAGTTGAGAGAAAGAGTCAAATTTTAGCGCAAAGAGCGAGGCGTTGAAGAGGGAACAGCCTCTTTCATATACGGGGTAATTTCTGTTCGTTTTAAGTTTTAATGTCACTTCTTACTTTCAATTAAAAAAACTTGTTTTTTTTTATTTAGTTACAAAAAAGTACGGTTAGAACTCAGGTAAACCAATCAAAAAATATTTTGATAATAATCTAGAGCTAATTCTTCTTCCTAGTTGTCTTTGTTATCGTCCTCATACTGTATTATTGTAGTGTTAGCGCACAACACCACTCTTCACTCCCCACAAGCAAAGCTGCAGGGCAAACCGTTCGAACGGTAGCTGCATATGAGAGACTTTTACCTGCTGATGTACTGGCACAGCACTATTTTTAGCAGATTTTCTGGTTGTGGCAAAGAATCCGTCATACTGATATATATATATATATATATATATATTTAGTAAATCCCAAATGTATAAGAAACTCTAAGTTTAGTGATACCCATTAAAAGCTAAGAACCTAAGAATATTTGCTGAGAAAGGAGATAAAAGAGAGAGCCCCCCATTCAAAGAATCTTAATTAATTTCACAACACCAGATTCAATGTATCGGAGAATCCTACCGTAGAAATTTAAATCGCCTATTTATGCAAGAAATGCGGAATTTTGCTCTTTGGCATTGCAGAAGAAAGATAACGGATATGTGTTTATTTCTTTCTTTTTTTCCCCCAAGGGGTGATCTTATCAAAATGGTGGTCCTAGAAAATCAGAAGAAAGTTTATTTGGACGAACATTAAAAGTTCTAGAGCCCTTTTTAAGTGACCAAAAAGATTGGAGAGCAGCTAGTCCCCCTTCTGCACCCTTTTTCTCTAAAGTCGACCGATCAAACTATCAAGATATTCATTTTCTAAGCATGCTTGAGAGTTTCAGTAATTCTACTTTTAACGGCAACATGACCCCCGCATCCTATGGGGAGAGGCCTGTGAGTTATTTTTCTATTTTTACGTATACTATTTGTTATTGGGAGGTATACAGACATATTTTGGGTGGAGAGGTTTTCGTTCTTGAGATGGTTTCCATTGGGAGAGTTTTCCTTGGGAAGGGAAATTTTGAGGTTGAGTTTCTAGAGATTTGTACACTGGAGGGATTTGACACGATCCCATACATAAATTATTTTATTTGTCTTACTTTCTGTTTGAGACTTCAGTTCTACATCTATTGTGGAGATGTTCCAGAGGAAGAGCCCTAGGGCTGTTTTCAGAGAGTTTGGATTTCCTTGAAGAAATTTCAATATCGTCCTCAAGAGCTTTTACAGAGGGTAGATGTTGGTTATATGGAAAGAAATTTCCGCTGAGAGGATTATTGAGAGGAGAGGAAATTTTTCATAGAGAGTGAGTTGGATTTAACGACATTATTTGAAAAATGATTAGAAATTAAATAAGAAAATAAATTCTCTTAACTGAAAGTAAGGAGCAAGATGAAAACTCATTTTTTAAGAATGGCTCCTGAGACACAAGAATAGAAAAAATTAAATAATAACAGGAAGCTTTTCAAAAAAGTGCTAGGAATTTAGTGTAAATAGAGAAGTATTAAACGAGGGAGATAGTTCTTACATATACAGAATAATTTCTCTCCGTTTTGAGTTTTATTTTGCTCCTTACTTTCAGTTAAAAAAAATTGTTTTTAATATTTTATTTTTACCAAAACAGACATCATTCCAAGCGTAAGGTTCAAATTGTATTTTAACAGTCGCTTTGTTAATTTTAGAAATAACTTTAAAGTAATTTTAGAAATAACTTTTAGAATTTTTGAAATTTTTGAAATAACAGTAGTTATTAACAACCGAATCCAAACTAATAATTAATATACAATGTTTTCTTTTGTGGTTCATGTTGTATTTTAACAGTTGCTTTGGTAATTATAGAAATAACAGTAGTTACAAACTGATGTTTTGGAATATCCAACATGAATTTTTGAAAGTTGTTCTTGTTGTGCTTTGTTTTATTAAAGTTTTCTGGCCTTATAATAATAATCGGCGAACTAAAGAACAGATATCCTTGTGTAAATAAGAATGAATTTAATTTTCTGACTAGTAAGGAGGTGTGGGTTTGCAGGATTTTGTAGTATTACATTTCAGTGTTTCATTGAAAAGTCAGGAGTAGGATTAAAACTTAAGGCACAAATAAGGACATATAAATGAATCAGCTATGAAATATAAAGTGAGCCAGAGAACAAAAACATATTAAAATTGAAACAGCAATTGAAATAGCAATAAAGGGTCTTAGAACCAAAGCACCTACAAACCCTTTTTACGATATGAATTTCACATAACACTGAAGTATCTTTTTGGTCTGTATTTAGCCCAGTTTAATAACTAAAACAGGGAAACATCTAGGATAAATAAATTTTCACAAGCTAAATTTGCAGCCTTAAGAATACCTACGTTTATCATAAAATATTATGATCGTCTCCTGCAGGGCAAATCTAGTGTAAAACAAAATCCTGCCTATTTAAAATATGATAGTAATTGAAAACATAAAAACTTTTCAACAAACTACCAAGTAACGAAGAATTGTCATTTGAAGACTGTTCACTTATTGAATTAATTTTTTCTATAAGTTATATGCACAATTACATGAAAAAAATGTGTTTTAAAATTAAATTAAGGAGCAAGATTGAAATTCCAAATGAAATAAATTATTCCATATATGATGGGGTTTGCCCCTCCTCAATACCTTGCTTTTTATGCTAATATTTTTATCACTTTTATAAAAGCTTTCTAATTAAACAGACCTTGTATTTCAGTAGCTGTTTTTAAGGAATTGGGACAAACAGTTAAACTTTTGCGTAAAGAGCAAGTTATTGAATGAGCAAGAGGGTAGCTTTTGACAGTTATTCAAATAATGGCTGCAAATCAGGCTTACCAACCATAAATTTCCCTCCCCTTGCAGAAAACCCCCCCATGGAAATTCTCACCGATGTAAAATACCTCCCCCTTTCCATAAAGTTCTCTCCAGAAAACTCTATCCTTTCTGAGAATTCTCTCCCCCCTCTCCCTCTTAACATTTCTTGTGGACAATTCAGCCTGTAAAATTCTCCTTAGGATACTTTTACTTGAACAAGACTATAATTTCTAGTTGTTTATCCTGATTGCTCTTGAAGTCTCCCATACCATGGAAATTCTTTTACTGTAAATACAAACACACTGAAAGCAGCCCATGGAGAATTCTGTCAGATCATCTGTGCATGTAAAATTGAGTTGAGAAAGAGAAAGTAAGACATATAAAAAATAATTTCGTAAAAGAATTGTGTCAAATCCCCCAAGTGTATAATATCCCCTGGAAAGTTCTTCCTTACCCTCAGAAAATTTCCTTCCAAATGGAAAATTCTCCTTGTGGAAACCCACGTCAAGCACAAAATGGCCCTCTTGGAAATGCCTGTATACTCTCCAATAGCAAATACTATACGAAAACAATGGACAAACTTTCTAACTTAGAGAGCTCTCTACGAGCAGTGGGGGGTCATGCTACCCAAAAAAGGCATAGCTATGAAACCATTCAACAACGCTGACAAAATGGCAATCTTAAAATTTTTATTGGACAACTTTTGGGAAAAAGGAGGCCTGGAAGGGGGCTAGTTGCCTCAAGTCCTTTTGGTCACTTAAATTGGATACTTGAAATTTTAGTTTCCGATCAAATAACCATCGTTTGATCTTCTGGGAAAATTATTTAGATAGGATCACCGCTGGAAAAAAACATCAAAAACAAATTCATTCAAATGTTTCTATTTCTAAGAAAACACTTTTCGGAGTTTCAATGTTTCAAACCCTCTCATTGCAAGTATTTACAAATGTCTTATGCAACTGGCAAAGAGTTTTTGAATTAAAATTTTGTAAAAATTTAGTTTTGGTGTTGAATTTCTAACGGTAATCAAGGGTCTCCACGGTGAAACATATTACTGGCATTTTGTACGGTTTTATTAAAAGACAAGTATTCTTGTTCTTTTAGGTGAATTTCATCCAGAAAATGTTTAAGGGGTGTGACTTATGTGTTTTTAAGCCAAAACATTATCAATTTTTCACTTGGTTTAAACGAAACAGCCGTCCCTTCTAATCGGAATGGAAAAATAGTCTCTTTTTTTAATTGATATTCCTGGTATTCTGTAGAAATGCCAAATTTATTATATTCATCTCCTGGGTTTTTAAATGACCCATAGTGAAATCACCTGGGTTACCCCCATCCCTCCAAAAAATTTTGCCCAGATAATAAAAGCACAATAACAATGTATTACCTTGTTGCTATCTTATGTACTAAAAGCCTATTCTAAGAATGTTTGTCAAAGAATCTCAAATTTCAAATGCAAATTGACTAGGAATAAAGTTTCTAAAATTCAGAATCTGAAACCACATTGGGTTTGTCCAGTCAGCTCAAACACTTATGACTTCATAAAGATAAGCATTGTGAAAAGGCTCATCCCACATTCTGAGGCTATGTAAGGAGAGGGTAGAAGCCTAAAAGAGTGCATCTTAATACTAAAATTATTAATCTCATTAAACCATCGTAAAAATACACAATGAGATGTAGGTAAATGGTAGGTAAAAATTAATATGTTGAATCGGCTGAATTATGAATTGACAGCATATGATATACCATTTACTGGTCAGCTGTTCTATATATAGAAAAGGTTAGACAGGGTATCATGGGCCTTACCAAGATGTTTCTTGAGGGAGTGCTTGTAAATTCTGTCAGGACTTTTGTTTCATCATTTGTCTTTGTGGAGTTGCAAGCACCGACGCTGAGCACTATTGTCGATAGGATGATAATTCTTTTTGTATATGCCCACGCAATCTGATTTTTTTAGATCTAAATTTTGATACAGTTTGAAATAACTACTTAAAGAAAACAAAAGAAAAAATTTGACATTTGTGTTAGAGGTAAGCTACCTTAAATGCAGGATAACAGCCCTTGTGTCACCCATTTTTAAACCCTTATCATGGATATTAGAAATACCTTGAATTTCCATGGGCTTACTTTAAAAAAAAAAAACAAAGATTCCTGATGTACTGGCACAGCACTGTTTTGAGCAGATTATCTGGTTGTGGCAAAGCATCCGTCATACTAATATATATATATATATATATATATATATATATATATATATATATATATATATATATATATATATATATATATATATATATATATATATATATATATATATATATATATATATATATATATATATATATATATATATATATATATATATATATATATATATATATATATATATATATATATATATTCATATATATATATATACATATATATATATATATATATATATATATATATATATATATATATATATATATATATATATATATATATATATATATATAAATATATATTCATATATATATATATATATATATATATATATATATATATATATATATGTATATATTCATATATATATATATATATATATATATATATATATATATATATATATATATATATATATTCGTATATATATATATATATATATATATATATATATATATATATGAATATATATATATATATGAATATATATATATATATATATATAAATATATATATATATATATATATATATATATATATATATATATATATATATATATATATATATATATATATATATGCTAGCTATTGGGGTGGCCACCTATCTGGTGGGGGCGCTTCGCGCCCCCCCCCGCGCGCGTAAGTCGTTACGCGCCATATCAGTTACGCTCCATTGTAGTTGTGTCCCTGTGTCCCACGTGTGAATATAGATAGATATATATATATATTTTTAACTACGTAAAACTTGCGAATATACAACATTCTTGGCTGTCCCATAGCCTGTGCATATAAATAGATTGTCAGGTTTCTTGTCCATTTCTTGTTCAGGTTAATTGTCCATGGGAAAAACAATCTGTGTTCAGATCTATACCTCATTATTCTAATGATTGCCCTTGAGCTTTGTTGATGGTGATTGCTAATCGAACATTCCCTGTGTCTCCGTCGTCATTTATATATCCCCCTGTGCCCCCAAGCGTCCCCGTTGTAGTTGTATCCCTGTGTCCCAGTCGTCATTTATATTCCCTGTTTCCCGGTCGTCATTTGTGTCCCGGTGTACCAATCTGTAATTTCTCTTTGATTGTCGCGGTCGTCATTTATATTCCCTGTGTCCCGGTGTCCCGGTCGTCATTTTTGTCCCGGTCGTCATTTGTGATCCGGTGTCCCGGTCTGTAATTTCTCTTTGAGTGTCCCGGTCGTCATTTATATTCCCTGTGTCCCGGTCGTTATTTGTGTCCCGGTGCTTTGTTGATGGTGATTGCTAATCGAACATTCCTTGTATCCCGGTCGCTTTCTCTTTGAGTGTCCCGGTTGTCATTTATATTCCCTATGTCTCGGTGTCCCGGTCGTCATTTGTGTCCCAATGTCCCGGTCTGTAATTTTGTCAGTCGAAAAACATGACGTCAGTCGACACACAAACATGACGTCACTCGACAGACATAACACACAGACAACTTATTTTTATATATATAGATGTTCCGGCGTCCCGGTCGTCGTTTGTGTCCCGATGTCCCGGTCTGTAATTTCGTCAGTCGACAAACATGACGTCAGTCGACACAAAAATATGACATCACTCGACAGATATAACACACAGCCAATCTATTTATATATATATACAAGCTGTTGGGGTGGTGCTTCGCGCCCCCCCCCCAAGCCCCCCCGCGCGCGTAAGTCGTTACGCGCCATTGTAGTTGTGTTCCTATGTCCCACCTGTGAATATAGATACATACATATATATATATATATATATATATATATATATATATATATATATATATATATATATATATATATATATATATATATATATATATATATATATATATATATATATATATATATATATATATATATATATATATATATACTAGCTGTTGGGGTGGCACTTCGCGCCGCCCCACTCTTGAACATGCAACATATAATGGTCCATGGGAAAACAATCCGTATTCAGATCTATACCTCA